>NC_072737.1:41106924-41406924 GCF_026930045.1 Uloborus diversus
GAACGAAGTTTTCTGCGTTTGATATTTATTTGAAACTTCCAACTCATATACAGTAGGAACTATAATCTTGTTAAGTAAATTTTAAATGCAATTCTAAGCCTTTATGCGCGTGATTGGTAGTCGGAAGGCGATTTAATTGTCGGAAGATAAGGAGAAAAAGCTCAATGATTTAAAATTTTTAACTGCTGTCAGTTTATATTTGTTAACAAATGTGTGTAATCTGACCCGCGAAATTCATCTTAATATAAGGTCGGCTCTCTAGGACATGTTTTTTTTTTTTTTTTTTTTGAATTTTTAATTTAATATTAATTTTTGCTATTGATTTGGGGTTTCTGTTATTCTTCATTTTTGTTTTTCTCGGCATCCTTCAAAAAAAAGTAAGACTAAATTGCCTATTTACTGTTTGTAAAGGTGTTCCCGGCTCTATATTTCATAAGTCGGAGTAAGTTCGGTGGAATGGGTCAGCGCTGCATTTATGCTGAAATAAAATGTGAAAAATTATTTCTAGCCTGTCCAGTAGCAGCTTTACACTCTTGCTCCTGTGTCCTACATCTACCGAGTAAGCTAGAAATATTTTTTCACATTCTGTTTAAGCATTAATGCAGCGCTGGCCCATTTTTCCAACTCTCCCTCAATTTTAACGGAGATTTCTTTAAAGATTAAATCATAGTCTTGATTCTATTTTTGCCGCAGTTGACATTTTTTGAAGAAACTACCATTATTCTGACGGGAATACCTTCCGTAACAAATTTTACATTTGGATAGTTGAATCGGGTAAAATAAATTTTGATTTCCGTATCCGTATCCGCGGATCTTGCCACTAATGATCCGTATCCGTATCCGCGGATCTACTTTTTTAACGATCCGGCACATCACTAAATTGATACGCCAATTCGTTGCTTTTCTATGAATTTTTAAAATATGTTAAGGACTTTTTGGACACCCTGCACAGGTACTGTAGATATTTTTTTTCTTGACTAATATTCAATTGCAATGCTGTTTGGACTCTATATTTAAAATTAGGTTGTTTCCCTTTTTTTTAAATATTTTTTTTCTGAAAGAGCGCGCATGGTCAAAAACATGGGGTAAAATCCTTTTTTCCCCTCATAATTTTGACTTATTTTTCTCTCTTAGAAAAATAATCTTATACGACATCCAGCCGTTGTTTTAATTTTCGTTGCTGACGTCACAAGTGAGCAAATCGCTAGGTTTACCAGAATAAAGTTTCAGGATACTGCCAAACTAAGCCAAATAAATATTTCAGTCAAGTAACAATTCTGGTTCCATTAATAAATTGCTCACGGTGCAATAATCATTAAAAGGCGATATTTTGCCAGAAAAGGCAACCACGCGCTACGATTCAAGATGGTTTTCATCACTTGTGTCGTAAAACGACGCAACATTTTGGTTTATAAATCAGAAATAAATAAAAAAAAAAAAAATAAATAAAATAAAAATTAAGTGTTTGGAAAAAAAAGTATTTTCTACTTCCATGTTATTATTATTACTATTATTATGTTTTTTATTTTTTGCTAATTCTACCAATTTCAGAGACTAAAAGTAGTACTTTTCACTAAAGGGAAAAACCCCATCAAATAAATAAATAATAGACTACACTGCAAAGCATTTATCTCATTTCTGTAACATTTTAAATCCATTTCAGCCGATTCTAACTGTTAAAAGCATAATATGTTCCGTAATCCGAACGATTTGATAGTATGAACTCCAGCCGATCTCTACTAGTGCAGATTAAATAGTTTCTTCGGTAATTCAAATATTGATTAAAAACCTTATTTACCCATTAAATGAACAAGGTTTCATTTAACAAAGAGGGCAGTTGAAGCGATTATTTATAGACTTAGACTTTAATCAGTGTTGAGGAAAACGGTTTTTGCCACTTAAAATAATATTATAACAATATATAATCGATTTATGAAAAATGCGTAGTGGATTTGAAACATTATGTCAAATGACAATGGATATAAACAAGAGTTCCAACTCCTACCCCTGAAAAGATAAAACCTGCTCTACTTAAGCCCTAAAAGACCTAACACCTTACAAAACGAACTTATAGAATGATTTACACAATAAAATAAATAATAAATTCAGCTCACGAATTTCAAATAAAATGGAGGATGATAATTTTAAAAATGTCGAATGATTCTTGGAGCAGGAATAGCACAAGCTTTTAATTACAGTAAACTCAAGAGAACACAAATATCAGTTTTTATTATTGATTTTTAAAAGGAAGAAAATGTACCCTAAAATATAGAATATTTTATTACTTTTGTAATAAAAAAATTAATGCTGTTTTTTTTTTTTTTTTGTTTTTTTAATTTTAAGGACACGGCTGAAATCCACGAAAGTGACATTTTGTAAACAGTGATATGATGTGGCAGGATATAATGATGGACTGCTGTAATGTATGTATCCCTTAAACAGACTCGGTACCAAAACACCATGTTTTTGAAAATAATCCTCTGTAAATATGGCAGAGATGTAAATGCATTAAAATGAGTTGGGGACATTTCAAGAAAAAGAAGACTCTTTGTCCCAGAATTGACAAGTCTATATTTCATTTTAAAACGTAAATTGAACACCCCCTCCATTCCCAAGAAATCACATGAATGTGCGATTTCTTTCTTTTTTTTTGTGTATTACTTTTTTTAATTGAACATTTGAAACAAACTATGGAACTGTGATGCGTTGGGATGCAAAATAGGCAAATTTTCTGCGGAATGTCCCATTAAGGGTATTTTTTTTTTTAAACTAACACTAAAAAAATATTTAGCAGGAAAGCAAGGTATACATATTTAAAATAATTGCAACAATAGATTCGGAGGATATACTGTTAGAACTGATTGTCCTATAGCTGTTGTCCGTAAGTCCCACACGTGACAGGTAAATTTCATTTTAAAAATGCTTAAAAAAGGAAATGGGAAAAACAAAAATCCTTGCAAATCATACAAGCAAAGTAGTACTTTATTAGGCCAATAAATTTTAAACTATCAGCCCGTATTAGTTGGTATATGCATCATATGTCTATCATTTGTAATTAGTTTAAGCACTAATTGTCATACACATGCAAAGTTATTACAAATGCAAAGGAAATTAAACTTCCGATACACAGCAATTGTGCAGCAAAGAAATGCACTCACAAACAGATACTGAAGTTTTGCTTTATTTCGTGAAATATGTACAACCATTTTTGGCTGTCCTTTGCTAAGGTCATTAACTTGTAAAACTACAAAACTACTTTTTAAAATTTTCAAAGTAATTCAAAAAAAAAAAAAAAAACTGCTCAGATAGATCCTTAAAGTCAACAAAATTAATTTTTAGATAGCATGGAGTATTATTACAAATACATGATAAATATTACTTACATTGTTGTCCAAATAACCATTACCATCGGTGTCATACAGTCGGAACGTAACTGAAAAAAATAAAACAAAGTTTAAAAAAAGTGTATACAAACTAAAAAAAAAAAATAAATAGATAAAAAAAAAATAAATGAATAAAAACAAATAAAAAAAACCTTATGTTGTACCTGGTAAAATCTTACTCGCAATTCATATCTAACGCTTTTATAGTTTCTTCTTGGCAAAAGTATACGTTGCTTCATTATTGAGTCTAACGTTCAAAAACTTATGGGTGATATTTTTTACCTTTTATACGTATAAGATAAATTGAGCTATACAAGTACGCGTGATTAAAGTGAAAAACCAACGTAAAGAAAGCACAAATTTTGAAGAAAATGCAGCATATCATCATCAATGCAAAAAGATCACCAACACACCCGAAAGTCACGAGAGAACTGACAACAACCACAACGGTATTTATACCAAAGAGGGCCAACCAACAGGAATTCAGGACAAAAGACAACAAACAGCCAATCTGCAAACGACATGTCAACCCCGGGATGTAGTTTAAGAAAAAATAACGGAACTAAAGCTTTATCTTATATAATTTATCAAAATAATTTATATTCTGGAAAAATGACAATAAATGCATTTTTTTTCCCACAATATGAGTTAGAAAAGACTTTTTACATGGTGTTTCAGTTAACTGTTACAGAACTTCTAAGAGGGGTCGGGGACAACGTGACGACTAGAAATCATGCAGCAATGCGGGGTCGAAAATGATTCCTCGACCCGAGAAATTTGAGATATGCCGGGAGTATTCTGGTCTGTTCGGAGTTCCATGCGCAGAAGATGTGAAGCGTGCATTGTAGAAGATGGAAAAAATTTCGCTCACTTTGACCTATGTAGTTTTTGACTATTTACATGTATCATTAAAATAAATTTTCACTCACGCACAGTGTATTGATTAGTGCCAGCTAGGTGGACTAAAGTTATGTTCAAAATTCTAAACTTGGGTATTGGGATAATGCAAACAATAAACCAAAACATGATACTTAGTTATTTGTTTATGTCTAACTCCCTTCCGTCAAGTGAGTAATAAGGTTCAAAGGTACGCATCCGTTTGTAATAGAATAAATCAGTTCAGTTCCAGACATCATTTCATCACACAAAATTAAAGTGTTCTTAATTTCATATCATTTCATTGTTCAAGATGGATATTATTTATACTATTAAGTTCTTTTTTTCCTAATTTAGTTAATCTATCAGATAGTTAAACAATGTTTAAAAAAATTTTTTTTTAAACATGAACGATGGATTTTTTGCCCGTTTCAAAACTTTCAACTGATGGTAATGATTTGTACTCATTTGTACCCGGGCTAAATTTTCTGTTTAAAGTATCTGCAGCTTTCCCATTATTAATGAGACGTATTATAATTAGCACATTCGAGTACAACATATATTTTTTTACCCAAAACTTTGGGTGCTTCAATCGTTCTTCAAAGAAGTCCCGACTTGAAAGAAAATACTCTAGGAAAAAGAAATGTACTAGAGTGTGCTGACTATAATACGCCTTATTAGTAAAGGGAAAAGTGCAGCTATTATATGCGTAAAATTTAGCCCGCGTACAAACGGGTAAAATCATTACCATCATTTTAAAGTTTTTAAACAAGCAAAAACTACTTCATTTATCTTTAAAAAAATTTGAATTGTTTAATTATCAGATTGAGTAATTAAATTAGGAAAAAAAAACCTTACTAATATAAATAATATCCATCTTGAACAATAACATCATGTGAATTTAGGAACACTTTAATTTTGTGTGATGAAATGATGAATTCTGAACTTGACTTTGTCCAGCTAGCTTGTATTAATCGAAACACTGTGTGAGGACCTCTTTTCTTTATGGTGCTTCTGTGTACATCGCCACTTCAGGAAAGCATTTCCGACCCCAAATTGCTATATGATTTCGATTCGTCACGATGAACCCTACCCCTCTTAGGAGTTTTGAAACAGCTAACTGAAACACCCTGTATAACAGTAACAAGTATAGACAGCTATATTTTGAGTCTACATAATGTTAGTAAAAAGTATTGATTTTTTGAATATGGTTTTTTTTTATGCGTTATTTTTTGATATATTTTAGGAAAGAGAGTTTATTTTTTGAAAACACGGTTATGACCTTAAAAACATTTATAGTTCTTGAACGCAATAACTAAAACAAATGACCGAAACTGTGTTCGAGGTGATCGGCGGACTTGACGTGGACACATTGTGCACCTTTTTTTAAAATCCATGTTTTTTTAGTCACTAAAAAGAAATCGTTGCTTACATTCACGTTCGAGCATTAGACGTTGCCCTCCTTGAACTCGTTTTTTAAAAAGGAATTTTTATTTTTTTGTGGGAATTAATGAACATTTACTTAATTCAAGAAAAAAAAAGTGCGATAATTAGTCATTTTCAAAAAGAAAATAAAGTAAACATAAACCCTTAAAAGACTTGCCTACTTTGAACAAATTTTATCAAAAAACGTTTGCTATACTCGGAGATTAGGTCCAAAAACATTTTTTGTTTGAGCATTTTTAAAAATTGTTAAAAAAACTGCAGCATTAGCTCCTTACGAGGAAACTTAAAACACATATAAATCTTGAAGCAAAAAGAGGATATGTTTTCAAAAACCTTAAAATTGGAATTATATTAGGTACAAATAGACTTACTTCTACACTCGGCTTCTTTTGAGAGGATTTTTTCAACGGTGAAAAAAAAGTAATATTAACACCAAATAAAAAATTTTATTCATATACAAATTCTGAACTAAGAGGAACATTTTATTCTAACAAACTGTACCGAGAGCAGCTTTTTATGTAGAATATGTAAACAAGAAACGTCACCAAAGGTTTCACATACGGATCTAGTAAAACTTTGACAAATATCGCAACACCACCAAGCTGATATTTAAATCGAGATGTCCTTGGAGCTAAATTCTGCGATGTATTGATAAATGGTCGTCAATCGATTGCCAAGTTAAGTAATAATTTCTAAAACATTCTCTTGCATCCCCGACAATTCAAAGAGCGGGTATGTTAGAGTTTAAAAAACTACATATGAGAAAAACAACTCGCCTGTTTGAGGCTCATTTCGTACACTTCCAAACTTTTTGTGTGCTAACTGCTGATTGGATGGTCTTATGCAAGAGTGAACTATGTGATTTTTTAAAAGTTTCTACTTTAACCTATCAATATGTTGTAAATGTTGCTTTCTTTCTTATGCCAAAGATAACTATGTGAAAAGGAAAATAAATCAAAGGGTTAACAGATTTTTATTTTACCATCAGGTTGGTAGTACAAATATTCCAATACCAAAGTGAACCATCACTCAGCGCAATACAAAATATACATTGTGGATGATGGTTCACTCTGGTTTAAGACCATCCAATTTTGTGATAGACATTTAAATGTGAGGCAGAGATATTTAATCAGTGTGGAAAATTTCAGCTTCGTAATCAGCTGAACTTGTCTAAGGCAGTTGAATGGATATATATAAGAGCGCTTATGGAGATCATAGTACGATCCAAAAGTGCCTTTTGAGGACCTTATGAAATGCTGTGAAATTGTTATGTTTTTGGTAGATACTGTTTTTGCTCGGTTCCCTGAAAGAAAACCAGTACGACTACTGAAGAGGAGGCGTCCCGATGCATTTAGAATGTTCAGGAAATAAATTATTCATTCTTTGTTAAGACTCATTAGCTCACCAGTTACGAGTAACCTGGAAGTATTTGTCGTGATTTATCAAACTATAAGGTGTATATTTATAAAAGTTTATTATCTCCTCATTTACGAACCTGGAACTAGCAGTGCTTGGAACTTGCTAAAATATAACGCTTATTTACAACCATTCATTATGTAGTCATTTACGCACCTGAAGTTCCTTTAGTTGGAATTTACTAAGATGTAAAGCTTAGTAACCATAAAGAACGAATTTCAACCTTTTTTTTCATTCCTTTGTATGTTTCTCTTTTCCTAAAAAACATGTATTTTGTAACTAAAAAATTTTTAAATAATTTAAAAAAAACAAACTATTTTTAATTTATAAAAAAACAAAAAAGAAATAACGACATTTAATTGCACAAATTGCAGATTACCGCAGACACGTGTTACAGGGTAACAAAGAACCTTTGTTCAACGCAAAATAAGATAGCTTTTGCCGGATGTCTTTCGTTCATAGACTCACTTATTTTGCATTCAAAAAGCGGTTCCCTGTAACCTCGAAGCACGTGCTTGCAATAATCTGCAATTTTTGCCATTTAGCGTTGTTTTTATTTATTTTTATTTATTTTTTTGCTTTTCAAGCAGAAAGGTATTTAACAAAAAAGTAGGATTGTTTAGTTCTGGGGAAGCTTTTTAAATAACAAAGTTTATTTTTATTAGCAGTAGTCGTTGGTTTATTGTTTTATTGCAGTTTTCAAACCCCAGCTAAATTACTAGTTTTATTTTCGGTATTTTATTGCAACTAATGAATTTAAACAAATAAATTAATGAAATAAAATCACGGTAAACAGTCACTGTATTTAAAGTAATATCCTTACGATGCTCAAAATGTAATTTTCAGCAGAAAAAATAACTAAGATCAACTAGATATAATACTAAAACAAGTGTTTCCTTTAAAAATAATTTAGTAAAATTGGAAGAAGCTTTTCTGAATTGTTATGAATATTAATTCAGTTGATGGATATGTTGATTAAACAAAGAATAAAGCAATTGCAGTCTTCATACTTTGTTATTTTTCAATTAAAATTAATCCTTATTTAATTATGAATGAGATACATTTTGAACTAGAAGATTATTCTATTTCTTTTATTTTTGAATTATGTAACTCAATTAAGACGAAGGTTTAGTAACAGCAATGCTGCTGATTTCCCGTTAAATGCATTGTATCATAGTAATGAATAGCATGTTTTGACAAACAAACAAAAACAACACTGTTAAAGTACAAACAAACGACATAATAGGTTTTTTTTTGAAAATTAGAGTTATTCATTTTCTAATGCAAATTAATTAACTTTTTTTGTAACTCAATGCTGTTTTTTTAACCTGTAGTTGCAATGCTGCACTTTTCTTTTTTCAGTTTTCGTTGAAAACATTTATTAAGGAGTGAAGACTTCAAAACAAATATTTAAAAAAAAAAAACTAATTATTTGTTGCTCAAATTTCAATGTAAGTTACATAAAAAAGGTCAGAAATGAAAATACAAATAGATAACTATAAATAGGAGTGTTATGTATCCAAATTTTAAAGTTACTAAACATTGTAATACTTCTCATATCGTTTTCTTTCATTCAAATTTTAGTTTCATGTTACATTTGAAATACAACTAAAAGGAATAGCACATATTCTTGTAGACAAGGCAATATTGTTCAAAATTCAGAATAATTATGTTTTTTTCTTGTTGTTGTTTTTGTTTCTTTGTTTTTTAAACTGACTTTGTTTATTCGTAAACTGAGTGCCTTCAGATATACAGAATTGATACTTTGTATTTTTTTTTTCGAGAATACAATCTTTATAAATAAAATAGATAATATATTTGTATCAATGTGTGTTTGTTCCCTACACAAATCCACAGTTTGCGTCAGAATTCGAACAATTTGGCAGGGAGGTACTCGGGCACCCGAGAAGGAAAGTAAAAGGGATATTCGAACCCCCAAAAAGAACCGAACCGGTCGAACTTTAGTTTTAAGACCCGAAAATTGCATTAAACGGCTCTTTCTACCCCCCCCCCCCCAAAAAAAAAAAATCCGATTTTCTTGCTTTAGGTCCCATTTGAAATCCCGCGAAAAATACGCCTGAAATGTTTACTTTCTTCGAATGTAAAAAAATAAGCAAGGCTATAAAATCACCGGGGAAAAAATTGAAAGCATTTTTTAGCCTAATGAAACAGTATTTTCAATTCGGAAAAATATCGTTTGTGCGATCTCATTTTAAATTAGCGTAAATAAAACCATTCAGAAAGTTGCCACTTTTTTTCCCGCGACTGTGACTAAATAAAATTTTGCTTTTGTTTTGAAGTAAAAATTTTCCATTTTGATTATTATTTGGCGATTTATCTTATTTATTTATTTTCTTAATTTTTTTTTGTACTGCCAGCAGGATATAACCAAGGATTTTAGATGTGTTTAGATGTAATGTTTGTGTTAATGTTAATACATTAACACATCTATAACACATCTATGTATTTAGATGTGTTAATGTATTCTGGAATTTTTGATTTGCCAATGATTACTTTGACGGGAAATTAGCTAGTAGACTATATAAACTAGAAGCAGTAAGGGGAACAATCTTTATGAAAAAACATTATTAGTCATAACATCGTTGTAATGATCGATGTTGAGAAATATACGTAGAAACAGTAAGAGATAAAAGAATATGCTTTGTTCTATTTTTTATTTATATAGATAGATATACAGGGATAAATAACACCTGAAAATTTATTCAGGCAGTCACCTAAAGAGGCTATCTTGGCACAAAAAGGTAAATGGCAAAAAAAAAAAAAAAAAGCAATTGCGACTAGTAATAAAATAAGATCTTTGTGTATTTGTGTGTTTCTCGCTTTGTGGGAAAACAACAAGGCCCAGATGCATGAAATTTAGTATGCAGGTGCAGTTTTGGATAAAGGTGTGCAACTCTGAGCTAGATGTTTAATAAATCAATTAAAAAATATATATATAAAATTCTTCAATAGTTTTTTTTATTACCCTTTAGTTTTTTGAACCGGAACTAACACGTGTGTCAATTTATTGGTGCAAACGGCGAAACTCTGTTTAACTCAGGCTTCTTCATTAACCCTTAAGTAGTCACTTATTGGTAGTCTTTAACAATGAAATTTTCCCCCAACAATGGGGTGGTTTCCTTCAGTCAAAAGTACTACTTTTAGTCATTGAAATGGGTAGAATGAGCAAAAAAAAAAAAAAAAAAAAATAACATGGTCCAGAAAATACTTTTATTTTCCCAACAGTTTTTTTTTTTTAATTAATTTTTTAAACTGTCCGATTTTTCAACTAAGGCGTGGTCTTTATGACGCCACAAATGATGCTTTTTGGTGCATTTTTCTACTACGTTTCTACGGTTTGATAATCAGGCAGCGAATTAAAATTGCACTCTACGCTTGCTATCAACAATAACGTTGCCAATACACGGGAGTAAAGAGGCGAATTAAATATTTAGCTCTATGAGTAGCAACACAGAATGGCATTTCATCATTTGTGATGTCATCGGCAAGAAATGTAAACAATGAAAGCTCACCGATTTAAGTAATTTTTTAAAAATATTAAACTTAAACAAATTATTTAAAAAAAATGGTCAGATCCTATGTTTTTAAGTATGCTCTTCTAGAAAAAAATACTTTTGAAATTTTGGAAACGACCACATTCAGTTCCAGTTAGAAAAAAATATGCATTGATGAATGTTATTCGGTGTATCTAGAGATGTAATAATGTTAAAAATGTGTAAAACGTTCACCCTTATAGAGGTAGACATGCGCAGAATGATAAACGTAGAAAATGTGTTCTTGATATAAATAGAAAATAAAGATTGAAAGCATCTAGAGAGATTGATAAGTACAGAGGTGGATGGATACAGAAATAGACAAACATACAGAAAGATATCGAGGTAGGTAGATGCAGAGATGATATATATAAATGTACAGTAATATACGAGGGCTGTTCAATAAGTAAATGCATTTATTCCAACGTTATGTTCACTTCTTGAAAAACTTGTAAACGTTAAGTTTGTGAGAGCTACTTCAAAACCGCCTCCGAAGAGTTTAGACATAATTTGTTGCTTTCAAAATGTTTTTCTCGTAATGGTTTCTTAAGTTGAGGAAACAACTAGAACTCAGTGATGTAAAATAATTCTGAGATTCCCCTTGATGATAATAGCAGTAGTGTTAATCATTGTCTCTGTGATGGACGTTGAAGGTTGTCCCTCAAGTTCAATATCTTCCATATTCTGCTTGCCTTCCTTAAAAGCTTTATGCCGGCAAAAAGTACTGACTCTAAACATTGTTTCATCGTTGAAAACTTCACGTATCGTATCAAAGATCTCCGATGCTGATTTTTGAAGACAAAAACAAACTTTTGTCGCATAACTTAGTTCTAACGACGCTTCCATTTTGACAACTGGCTGTGTCTTGTAGGCGCCCGCCAATCGGCTTCAATTCAAACACGTGATACTCAAGAATAAGAGTCTGTATGCGCCAACTATCGGTAAGTTTTGTTAAATACAGAGAACTGACATCTTTCATGCCACAGAACATAACATTCCGATGAGTGGTTTCGCGGCAGTAAAATTAGTCTTATTTCTTGTAGGCGCCCGCTAACAGGCTTCAATTCAATCACGTGATACTCAGGAACATGAGCCTGTACGCCCCATCTATCGGCAGGTTTTGTTAATACAAACAACAGACATTTCGCATGCCACATGAATTAACATTCCGATGATTGGTTTCGCGGCAGTAAAATAAATCTTATTACTTATTGAACAGCCTACGTAGTTATCAATTGAAATCAATTCATACCGTTGTTAAATTTATCAAGCAGCCACCGAAGGCAGTTGACGTAATACAGCAATACCTGTCTACAGCGAACCTATTGAGACCTAAAAAAATATTGTTAGACAGGTTTTCCTTTTTGAGAGTTTAATTATTCATGTTGGCATTTTGCTGGGACCAAGGAAAACATCGTTATAGATAAGTTTATTGTTATAGACCGTATTGTTATAAGACAGGTTTCAGTGTATGGGGAATAATCTTGACGTAAAATAGGGGATAGAACAAAAAGTGAATTGCACTAAATTCTGAGCCATCTAGCTCCGATGGCAGATAGTAAGATAACGTTTATTTCCTGACTTATTTGTTATACTTAAAAGAAAAGGTTAAAAAAAAATAGGTTACAGCATTTTCATTTGTAGAGTTATTATATCTTATCACATACACGAGTAAATAAGGAAAACTAAAAAGTTAAAAATTAGCGCAAATAAGTAATTACATGTATCAGATGAAGTAATGGTATGTGCAATTTAGTTGGATTAACTAAACCTTTATTTTTAGAAGGAATTCAAGATATTGAATTTTTAAAAGAAAACTAGTGATCTTATGAAAACACATTGGTTCTCTTCGCTTGCATTACTCTTATGATCTAAAAATAAATGTTTATTATTAAAATTGGAGCAATTGCTCTAGTTTCTACTAAAAATGATCGAAACCTCCACGTCCATATAGAAGTAAAATGGCAGGGACTAAAACAAGCACTAGTGTCAATAAGTGGTGTTTTTCCGCGAAGCGTACCACCATTGACATTTTTAAGTGAAGACAAAAAAGTCTTCCTTTTTTTTCCATCAAAGATAAATCTTGATCACAAAAAACCGTTCCGTTTGAGCATGAAACAAATGACAAAAAGAAAAAATTCTTCCTTTTTATATTTAAAAGAAAACTTTCGCTGCAAACTTTTCTTCTTTTTTGTTCTTTCGATTCTCGCGCAAGATTGATTAGAGATTTGAAATTTGCTTTTCTGAAAAAGTTTGTCAAAAAATCTGTCTGAATCTATGTACCTCAAAGAAAATGTGCCAAGAAACATATGCAAAGAACTTTTATTCGGCAAATACATCGTTGCAATAGTCGAAACTAAAAGCACGAATCAGTATAAAACTACTTTTGAGCGCTTTCCTTGGATATTTTCAAATTGTATACACCCATTTAAATACACGTAACTGACCTAGAAATAAACGAGGTTAACTTCATCGTTTTCCACTTTTGATTTCTAATCAAAGTTAAAACTTTCCGTTGAAAAAACTTTCTGAGCCAATTTACCTCAAAGGAAAATAAACTGGTGTTAGAAATGTGTAGCTTTCCATGAATATTTCAAATTTCATACACACATAAAAAAAAGTAAATGGCCTAGGGGAAAAAAACTGGTTTCTTCACCTTTTCCACTTTCAATTTCTAATCAAAGTTAAAACTGTCCTTTAAGTTTGATTAAAATAATCATCGTTCCTTCTTGCCGAATCTACTGTTATTACCAACGTAGGACCGGCGTGCCACGCAAGGTTATAGGTAGTTATCGATTGTCACAAAGACAACACAAGCAATGATCACTTGACTGATATTATCTACCAATCTCAATTACAATAGGTTGAAGGTGAAAAATCAGGCCTTGGACAAAGTAACGACAATAAAGCCATCTTGATTGTTTGGTTGAAAAAAAAAGTCATTTCCTGAATATGTTCTACAGCACAAAATCGTTCCAGTTAAGTCTGTTACAAGCGAATCCACTGTTAGATCAATATTTATATAAGCATAAAAGTTATCCAGTAGCCTGTAACGCTAAGTTTTCTTAATTGTTCCGTATTGGGCAAAAATGTTTGAAATCAAAAATGAAATAAACTTCCAGCATTCATTCGAATTTTAACGTCTTGAATTCAAGTGACGCTTTTCGCAATCACGAATTGCGACAGGACCCTACTCGTTGAATTTTTGTTTCTTCAAATGGAATGTGATGGAAATGGCTAAGAAATTTGCATCCGTCATACTATGACTGATGATTTTATATAATAGGTAGTACGAGGTATATTCATAAAAAAGGAAATGGTGATTAGGATGCGGTGATAATGATAAAGATTTTACGGAAAATATCCACCAGTACTTATAAAGATTATTTCCAGAGAAAAGTTTTTTTTTCTTATCAACTTAAATGATGGAAATTAGTAATCAAGAAATTTTATATTTAGAGGAAGTTTTACTTTTTAAGTTAACAAAAGTTGATGTTTTATTCCTGAAAAAATGTAATTTTACATCCCCCCCCCCCGCTTTTAAAAGTAAAATTTGCTAAGTTAAGCCTTGAATGAGAGTAAACGATTTGGAGCCCTGACGCTGGAAATTTGTCGTCTTATTAAATATTAAAACAACAAGTTAGCTACTCTCGTCGTCATGGCAATCTGAAAAACCCGAGCAACATCAACTTTGGTCAAAGGAGGTTAATAAGCAATTCGGGATTGCTCAGTAAAAGAAGAAATGCAATTACTTTATAAAGAGGTATTAGATGGCACAGACCTCCTGACGACATACATTTATCCGTGTCAATGATATACTTTTTTTTCTTTGCATATTGAAAAATTTGCATTATTACTTAATCAACGTTTTAATTTTTTTTAGTGTCGTTTTTAAACATTTAGCTTCACTGTTTAAAAAAAATTCTGAAATTTTACGGTAAAAGTTATCCATGTTGCCCCGGATAACTTTTGGATGGATCTAAAACCATGGATAACCATGTATTTAAAGTACATTCATGTTGCCAGTAACTTTTACCGTAAAATCATATTTTACTGTTCAGTTTTACGTTATAATAAATAAGAGTTGAAAAATTTCAAAATGCGAGAAGCAGGTTCGAACTCTGGGCCTTCGTATCGTCAGGCGTCTTTGCTGCCCAGCATACCAGTTGAGACACATCATGTGAGGAGAAGTACTGTCCTGTGTGCTTCACACTGTAACTCATGTGGTGTATCAATTGACGCTGCAATGATTTATTTTTTCGGTACAATTTACAGTATTTTTTTCTTACTTTTAAACACTCCATTTTACAGTAATATTTACCATAAAAGTTTCCTGCATTTTTAGCAGTTTTCTTTTATGCACTTTTCCTTCTAATTTACCAAACAATAGCACAATATAATAAAATGTAAATGCATGCTTTCAACTTCAAAGGGCTCTGAACTCTCCACTACAGAAACATAATGCAATGATTAATTTTCCAGCGTTTTATACAAAAATTGTATAGTTAAATGAATGTTTAATCGCGGATCAATCTTAGTTTGGTATCTCGGTAGGAATAATACACAAATACGTGGTGCAGCACTTGCCTTAGCCGATGCATTTTACGCATTATAAGCTATTATTTAAAACATCAATTTCAAGCAATGATCTCAAAATGCGGTGAGAACAATTAACCGAGCGAAACGAGAGCCGTTTGAAATGAAACTCCTGGCGAAATGTCAGAATTTCAGAGTTAAATTTAAACTCCATAAAGTTGGAATATCCGTATAATGTAATGTTATGATAATTGCTCGTGCTTATCAAAGGAATGGGATAAATTGGTTTCTAAGCCATTCTCTAAAGAATCGAAATACTAGGATTCATATTGAATATTCAAATTCGGTTCGGCTAAGAAATTCCTGTGACAATCTAAGCCACGGAAATAGAGTAAGTTACGATAAGCGGCAAGCAATAGGAGTGCAATAGTCAATAGAAATTTCAAGCAGATTATGATCAAATAGCGTAGATGTCATTTAGGACAATACCATTCTAATGATTAATATATGGTTATTCTCGTGAATATTTTAAGTTCAAATTTAATAGTTAGCCCCAATTAATCATGTTTTCCTTTTTTTAACTACCCATTTCATTGCATACAATCAATTGTTAATGACTTGTACATGAGTCATTTAAGAAGGGTTTCAAATTATTTTATTTTGGAGCATGAAGGCAAAGTAAAAAATTGCAACTTCAAAATAACATTAGGAAATAAAATGTGATTTAAGATTATGCTGAACTGCAATAACAATACAAAATATTGGTTAAATTATGCAATTTATGTTCAAATAAATTTAACAATGCAATTTGACCCCCACCCCCTCCCATCTTTTAAAAAAGTTCCAAGTATATTTTATGGTTCATTTAATCCTTAACCCTTTCAGACCGAATTTTGAAATACTTAACCAATGTAAAACATTCTCTAAACAATAATAAAACATAATATAAGCATTTGAAATGATTAATATAAAATTATATATTTAAAAAAAAATCAGAAAAAAAACTCGCTTTTGCGACGAGAATCTGTGGTTGAGAAAATGAGCCTGTCCCATTCTCCCAACCCCCATTTCTTTATGTTGTCAATCCCAAAATGAAAAATTCTTGTACAGATAATAATAAGCAGACTGTAAAGAGTCAACTACGAAAAAAATCGAGTAATTTATTCAATTAATAAATGATAAGCAGCTGTTAAAAATTCATGTTCGGTATACCGGACGCCACGTCTGAAAGAAAGTTGAGTTTTTCTTTTCTGATAATTTGAGTTATTAAATGCCTACTATGTTTTTTCGTATTAATGATTAAAATAGTTTTTTTTTTCTCTGGAAATTGCTAATAGACTAACTATGTTATTATTTGTTTGTTTATGTTGTTTTAGCTGCACTGAGATTCAAAATTTGGAAATTCACAATTTTACGAACAATTCACAGGTCTGGAAAAATCTCCTTTTAAACATTTTTTTTCGGAGCTACGAATGGAAAAAAAAAAATCTTTTTTTAAAGAAATCAGAGTAGGTAAAAGTAGCTCTTTTCAAAGAATTGCGGCACACGAGATACAAAATATCACGAGAGAAGATCATTCCTCTCGTTTATAATATATAACGTTATCGTCGAAGGTTTTAGCTTTGTAAATAAATTAATTAGTTTAAAAGTGGTCAATGGACCTTGATCTCAAAATCTAAGTTTTTTTGCGCGCCGTTGTTAGGAAAAAAACATATATTTGGCACACAACAAAAAATTAAATATCCATCGGTAATGATAAAATTTATCTCTGAAAAATGTGTACCGCAAGTCGTACATAGTTCTCGATGCGTCTCGATCGTATGAACTCTCGTTTTAAGGTACTTTTTTGTGTGGTCCCGAAGAGTTCGTAAGATCGAGGATCAACTGTTTTTGTCAATTACATCATGGCATGTATACAAAATTTTATTTTCATGAAACAATTTCACTTACATTCTAACTTGTCTTCTGGACGTCCTGCTTCAAGAAGGGAAAGGTAGCAAACTATATCTTTCAAGGGCACTCTCAAAGAATATACATCAACGTGGCTACTGGCTTTACGGAGAGGCTTCAGATCAACTAACAAAAGAGAGAGAAAACCCTCTTATAAGTATACTTTTCAGAAAAAAAAGCTTTGTTATTAAAACAGTCAAAATTAACTGGCACTCTAGTTTGAAGAAAGGGAACCAAGCGCTTAATACATGAAACACACCGCCAGCTCAGTCATTCCAGCCGAGGACTGCAGTTTCGTGCAGTCGTCCGTCAACCCGGCTTAGGAATTGACTGAGCTGGAGGTGGAAAACCTCTTAAGGAAGCCAAGAGTGCCAAACAAATTAGTAGTTAATACAGAATTAGCCCTGACCAGACGAGTGACCACGAGACGAGTTTGTTTGGCACTCTTGGTTTCCTTAAAAGGTTTTCCACCTCCAGCTCAGTCAATTCCTAAGCCGAGCTAATGAGTGCTAATCAGCACGAAACTGCAGTCCTTGGCTGGAATGACTGAACTGGCGGTGTATTTCATGTATTTCTGCCTTAGCCCTGGCTATACGGCGGTAATTTACTGAAAAAACAGGTGCTTAATACTTGTTTTGGCATCATTGACAACTTGGGTTTGTAAAAAAATGATGAAAAAACTAATACGTCAGTAAAAAAATAAAGGAAATAAAATACATGTCACAAAAAGTTTGCGTAAATTAACCCTATAGTTAGAAAAATATTTTCAGGAACCTTATCTACCACGTTTGCAGGAAAGCGATAAAAAAAGAAAGTGATGACGGATTTATTTCGTGTTGTTATAGCCTGACCAGGTAAACACACTAATTGTGTAAGAACTGAAAAAAAAAAAAAAAAAAAAAAAAAAAAACCAAGAGGGCAATTGAAAAAGAATGGTGATACTTTTTTTTTATCGTTTAAAATATTTTTTCTTGTCTTCACCTTAAAAATCTGCGAAATTAAAACACACATTGCCAAATTTAAAGGTTTGGCAAGAAAGGGAATGTACTACGCTACTTCACCATCTGCATGTGGCAGGATATCCATCTACAAATCATATGAAAGATGTCTTCCTTTTATCACCAAAACTTGCTAAATATTTCAACTTTCTTAAAATTTCAGCAGATTTCAGGACCTCACACTTCGATAATCTGTACCTCATAGCCAGCCAGCCGTAAGTTACGTAATCCTAACTTAACAGGAGAAATGAAAAACTCTTTTCTGGAGCATGCAAAAGATGGGACGCGCGATCTTTTAACCAATGTAAAACTTAAATTGTATATTTTTAGCTACATCTTCAGTACCACCTTTGAAGAATCGCAACTTTTAAGCAGGAATTCATATCTATTTTAGATTTATTACTTTAAAAACTTAGCCTTAATATTACTTTTTTTCCTTAGGTTTTTTGCATTTGTTACATCTATGAAAAATATAATAGAATTAAACTAATGCATTATTAGAAAAAAAAATAGAAAATTGTCCATGTTTCAAACAACTTGAGTAAATATCACTGCTCCCTTATTCGTATAGTTATTTAGATCAAATAGAATGATTATTCTCAGAAAAAAATTATGTTTTGTTCAAATGTAACTAGAAATGATAACAATACATAATCTTGAAAATTCGTTGTACATTATGAAGCATTACGTAATTATGCAAGATATTTCTTATTACTGCTGTTCGAAGTAGATGAACCGAAACTGTAACCTACCTAACCTAATTAAAGCTAATAAGATTGCTTTATCTTTAAGAGAAAGATTGGTAGGAAGGGTAGTTTTTTTTTTCTTTTATCCCATCTGCCGGCATCTTCTGCTTTCAAAGAGTACATTGATTTAATTACTATCTTTACAACTAATTGAATAATACTATTAGCGGCCAATGGTTCACCGTTTATTTTTCGTTGAAAACCATTATGTTGCTAAGGTAGCAAAATTTATTCACGTTCTTTGTCAGGAAGATCCCATTTTATCCAATAGAAAGAAAGGTAAATTGCTTTTAATTGGGTACATTTTGGCCAAGACATTTTCTCCCACGATGGCTTAGTATACAGATAAAAGAAGAAACTTCATGGTTAACTTTTCATTATTATACATCAAATTTGAGTCAGATAATTTGATAAAATCGAGCATTTTGATTTGTTAAACTCGTAAAATTTACTTAAAAGGCGCGTAATAAAAGAAGGTAACTTTCTGTTGTAAGTAAATGTTAGCGCTTACTATTATGCAACCCAAAGTATATCTCATATTTAACGTTTAGTTTAAATAATCTACACTAATTCTGTCTTATGCTTTTGAAAAAACTTGAGTTTTCTATTTCATTTGAGATGAATATACACTACGTGTCCAAAAAAAAAGTCGCATGCCTTAAAATTTGGTTGGACCGCCTTTTGCGCGTATTACAGCTTTCATACGCTGTGGTATTGCTTCAGTGAGCTTTTGTAGAGTATCCGTTTTTATTTTCGCCCACAATTCCATCAAGAGGTCTCCTAAACGTTCGATAGATGAAGGAATGCGGTGTGTGATTTTTCGAGTACGTCCCACAGATTCTCGATTGGATTGAGGTCTGGACTTTATGGTAGCTAAATCATGTGTTGAAATGATGCATCGTGCTCATCGAACCAAGATTTAACAATTGTAGCACGGTGTACTCTGGCGTTATTGTCTTGGAATACACCACTACCCTCAGGAAAATAAAAGTCCATAGATGGCACAACATGATAATTCCAGACGTTAAGGTACTACTGTGCACACTTCATTCGGTTGGTGCACAATGCAGCCGAGCCTAGTACAGATGAAC
Source organism: Uloborus diversus (assembly GCF_026930045.1). Taxonomy (NCBI): domain Eukaryota; kingdom Metazoa; phylum Arthropoda; class Arachnida; order Araneae; family Uloboridae; genus Uloborus; species Uloborus diversus. The sequence continues at coordinate 41,126,921 of NC_072737.1, forward strand.
AGAAACCACCCCAGATCATTACACTGCCTCAGAAAGAGTGCACAGTGGAAACGAGACATGTAGGGTCCATTGCTTCGTGTGGCGCTCTTCGAAACTTGACACTTCCGTCATTTTGAAAGAGCGTAAATCTTGACTCATCGGACCACGTCACCTTTCTCTAATCATTAACAGTTCAATTTTTATGATCTTTTGCAAATTGTAGTCTCTTTCTTCGATCAATGGCACTCACAAGTGGCTTCCTTATTGCAACACAGCTTCTTAGTCCCGATTTTTGAAGTTCTCGTCGCATTGTGCGTTTGGAAATTGTTTTATTTCCTTCGTTGAAGAGTGCTATGAGTTGAACTGTCGATTTCCTGCGATTTTCCTTCACTAATCGCTTCAGAGAACGCCGGTCACGTTCGTCCAGAATGGATTTACAACCGCAAAGATGTCGCTAACAGGTGACTTCTCCGCAATCTTTCCACCTTTTAACAACGCATTGAACAGTTCACAATCTTATACCACTATTTTCATCTATGTCTTTGCATTTTGCCCCACTTTGGTACAGGCCAACAATTTGCCCCTTTTTGAACTCTGTTATATCACTTCCTCGAACACAACTACCGATTCCAGCCATGCTTACTTCGAACTAAACCGTCTTTTAGTGCAACGCCCGCATTTTAAGCATGCATCGAGCAAATTTTTATGCAAATATCTGTAATACTCATCGAATCACCTTCTTCCAAAATTGGAACGTTTAAAATTCGAGCGCGACTTTTTTTTTTTTTTTTTTGGACACTTAGTGTATGTTTTCAGCTTTAGCCTTCGTAAATCTTTATTTGTTCATACATGGGTTAGATCTAAAATTTGTGTGAGGACCAACGCCAGTAGTTGTACACTGCCGTGGGGAGGTAAAGAGCAGTCAGTAACTATGCACAAATTTTTATTTTTAAATTTTTTTGCAGATTTTGGTATCTATTGTGCGGCAGAGCTAGCTTATTTGGTGTCCCGCTGAAAAAAAAGTACGAAAAAAAACAAGTCTAATTCGAACACTCCCCTATCGTTAGTAATGAATCCAAAATGCGTTTTTTTTAATTTCTCGAAAACTCATTTCTGCCCTTTACCTGCGCACAACAGTATATTTTATTTATCTTAAATTTGCAAACTTCCAAATTAGTTCAATTTTTAAATATTTTTAATTAAAAAGCTGAGTTAAGCATATGTTGGTCTAACGTATTGTGTTGTGTCATATTTTTCTGCTTATATCCTTACTTTCATTTTTCTTTGATAGTCTTGCTTATTCCAAATTTTCAAACTGAGCATTGTTTTATCATACACAATGACTATGGGTATTATCTGTTTTAGTCGTAGCAGTATTAAAAAAGTCCTGATATTTTTTAATTTATGGTTAAACAAGGTGGTAAATCATATCAGCCACATTGAAATGCTACAATACCTGCTTGATCGTAAGTTTATATTATTCCTATATACATATAGAGCAGTTGGTAATGCCATCGAAAAATGCTTTGAACGTGGTCCCTTCTTGTTGAAAAGTTTCGCCAGGTTATTACGGGTTTATTATATAATACACACATTTTGTTTAATTTGAAACTTTATAAACATTACGTGCTGCATGGGTTTATTTTAGTTTTTGAAATTATGTTTTCCAAAGTTACAAGGTGACAAGAAATAACTTAGACACACATAATACATCTTAACTTTAATTTTAATGAAAATATTACGACCAAACTTCAAAATAAAGATGAATACATTATTTCATTTAATATATTAACAAATTTTCAAAGTGGCTACCTTTAGCCTTAACACAGTTTGAAACGTGTCACAAAATTTTCGGTTATGGGCCGCTACTCACTTTCTGATATTTTATCCCATTTCTTTCTTATAAATATTTCTTTCGAGATGCCAAAATTTTGTGAGGTTTATCACACATCCTTGTCTCCAATACCTGCTTGCATTGTTAGAAGGTGTTAACGACCCCAAACTAATAGTTTGAGATAGGATATGTGTTAGTGAGAAAATATCACTCGTTTTTTTTTTTTTTTTTGTTGATCAAGGGATAAAGATTAATCAAGAAACGTACCGCAAACACAATTTATAAGATGTTGTCTCATGTTTGTCCCAAAAAGTCTTTGAAAACAAAAGATGGACCTTCCAACAAGATTCCGCACCTGCACACAGAGCTAAAGGCACTCAAGATTGTTGCAAAACACATTTTTTCGGACTTCATTGGGGCTCAAGAATGGCCATTTTATTCCCCACATTTGAACCCAATGGATTATTCTGTTTGGTCCATCATGGAGACAAGGGTGAGTTATATACCTCATAAAACTTTGGAATCCCTAAAAAAATCCTTATGCAAGAAATGGGATAAAATCTCAGAAAGTGAGGTGCGGCCCACAGCCGAAAATTTTGTGACGCGTTTAAAGCTCTGTATTAAGACTTAAAGTTGCCACTTTGAAAATGTTTGGTCGTAATATTTTTATTAGAATTAAAGTTATGATTCATTATGTGTGTCTAAGTTTTTTCTTGTCACCCTGCAATTACCTTCGATTTGATAGTGTAATATGCAAAAAAGAATGTTTGGGTGCACTTCAACGCGTGTTTGAATCAAGCGATTTGTTCTGAAATTAAACTACAATATAGTCGAGAAATTATTTTTGAGCTTGTTCACAAAACTTCGTGTATATTTGTAGAACATGAAAATACAATCATATTTTTTTCATCTCAACTAAGGTAACTATAAAGTCAGAAGCCCTAATAACATCGAATTTCTGATAACATTGGGAAACAGTGATTTAGCTGACTTAGATTACGACTTTAGATTTGTTTCTGACTAACTTTTGGTTCCTGAGTCTGAAATGATCTTAGTTTTAGTTCATCACGTCAAATTAAAAGCTATAAAGTATTCATAACGACCAATACACACTATGTAGGACATTTATAATATGTAGGACAAAATAAAAGATTTTTATGTAAGCTACAGTTACATACATTGCATACAAAAAGTTATCTTTTTGTGTTACTGATGAACACACAATTAAAATATCACCCCTTGCTAAATATTTTTCTTTTGCATTGACAATAAAGTAAACTCAGATTTGTCACAAAGGTTAAACATCATAAATTTTTAAAAGAAACACTGAATTTTAATTTTAAAAAGGTTTGTATCTGCCAATAGGAGGACAGCAGGTCTTGTGACACGCGCTCTCCCATGAAAAACAGTCACATTGGTCACCTTCATAGCGTGCAGGAAAAAAACCTGACGTGATAGAATAAAACTAATTACAGTTCTTAAATCAGAATGCCTATCTTACTCTTAAAAATGTGACTCATCATACATTTTGTTAAAAATTGTTCCCCTGTGTAATGAAGCAGAAATATGTCACTCACCGCTGTGCACAAGCACGGAGCTGTTGGACTTCCTGGACGAGTTCCTAGAGACTTGGCTGTGATTGGGGGAAGAATCGGAGGATTTCTGGTCCGTATAATTCGGAGTCACCGTCACCATGGGATGCACGGAGGCGCTCCCTGAAAATATTATTCTGTTTAACTACACGGTGATTCAATCCTCAGTTCATTTTTGCATATAGTTAGCATCAAAAAAAAAAAAAAAACCCAAAAGGTCGGCCCAAAATTGATGTCTCATTTGTTTCGAAATATTTGACTCCACCCCCATTGTCAAAAATTTACCTTTTTTCATCTACTCCTTCGTCGCAGGTCGCACTCTATCACATATGAAGCAGTAAGAAGCAAAGGGATGCAAGTGGACATATTCAAGTTTTGAGTATCAAGTTTTGAGTAAAACGCGTTGCAAGTGGACATATTCAAGTTTTGAGTAAAACGCGTTGCAAGTGGACATATTCAAGTTTTGAGTAAAACGCGTTTAAAGATAACATTCTTGGTGGGCTTTCATTGATTTTTTGTTCTAAATCATGCTGTGCAGCAGCACCTACCAAGGCTACTGGTATACTATATCTTTCCCCAAGACAGATGAGATGTTCACCTACCATTTGTACTTCTTATCTCCAAATTTTAAGTTTTGTCACTTACATCCCTTTGCTTCTCACTGCCTCATATGCATTTTGTTCAACACTAGAACGGCCGATATTCTGTTACAATTCGAACAACCCGAAACAGTCAAAATGATCTTTAAAAAAAAAGTAGCAAATCTTTTATAATAACGATCACGGTATTTATGCTTTCGATTTAAACTCAATTTCGATAAATCCACGAACTGAGTTCCAGAAGCGTGTATAAAAACGAACACGAAAAATTGTAAATGACTTCTTACAAATTTAATGTCTAATGGTTGCTCTTTGAAACTGTTATGGTTTTTAGTATTACGTTATGGGCTGTTGACATTACTTATAAGGGCCATATATGGCCCAGCCTCGTAAGTTCGAAAATGTGTTTGAAACTAATGGATTTTAATTCTATACAATCAAAATCTGTACGCGTCTGTCTGAGTGTATGTCTGTAACGCGATCTCTTCCAGACTGTCAACGTCCCCCAGGTTGATACATGTACCATTAAATACAGGATATGAATACAAAGCCATTCCCTTCCGTTTCATCTCTCTAAACCATATGGTGCCGGAGAGATAAATGGAAAACTTTACCATACCATAAATATACGAGCCGACGCATCAGCTAAAGTTCAGCTATTTTGGATGGGAACGCGCGTTTGAGTAGTTGTCTTTTCTGGCAAATGGGGTCGTTTCCAAAATTTTAAAACATTTTTTCCTGAAAGAGCATGCTTGAAAACATAGAATCTGACCATTTTTTAAATAATTTGTTTAAGTTTAATATTTTTAAAAAATTGATTAAATCGGCGAGCGTTCAATGTTTATGCTTCTGTTCGATGACATCACAAATGATGAAATGCCATTCTGTGTTGCCATTCATAGAGCAAAATTTTTAATTCGCATCTTTACTCACGCGTATTGGCAACGAATGGTTGGTAGCAAGCGTAGAGCTCAATTTTAATTCGCTTCTTGATTATCATAAAGTGGAATCGCGGTAGAAAGATGAAGCAAAGTGCATCATTTGTGACGTCATCAAGACCACGCCTTGTTTCAAAAATCGGATATTAAAAAAAAAATAATTAAAAAATAACTGTTGGGAAAATGAAAGTATTTTTTGGTTCCATGTTATTTATTTATTTATTTATTTATTTTTTGCTTATTCTATCAATTTCAGTGACAAGAAGTACTACTTTTGACTGAAGGAAACAACCCCATTATCGCGTTTGGCGACTCTTCACTGCGAGCAATTATTGGCAAACCCCGAAACTTTGCTCTAGCAACCTTAGCTCCGCAACAATGAAAAATCTGATCCGAAACGGCTCAACTTAAGCTGATGCGTCGTACTGTATATATATAGTGGCTCTATACTTAGGTATTGCCATACCTGCTCTTCCTCGGGCGTTTGAATCACTGTCTACTCTGTGATGTCCGAAAGATTGAAGCTTCTCGGTGAACCCGTGAAGTTTTTCGGCCAGACTGAGATGTTTTTCCTCTTTGGCGGGTGCTTCCTTGGCGGGGAGTTCGGGGAGGGATCCGCCCCCACCACATCCCGCCGTCGTGTGGGACGTGATAGGGGCACACGCCGTCGTAGACGTAACGGCCGCCATCTGCAAAACAAAATTGCACGTCATTTCTATCATTCGTTCCACCAATATTTGTGACTTATAAAAAAAAACAGAAAAAGAAAAATATATAGACTCCTTCTTTAAATGTTGGGGACAAAAATATATATATATATATATAAATAAATAATATTAATTGTAATCGTTTATATTTGGTAACTTATCTAATTTCGTCTTTTAAAGCACTAGGAGAGCGAAATTGAAGTTATTTAGGGCATTAAAAAAGTAAGTTACACTTGTTTCCCCATACATGGCAGCATCCCGTAACAAGAAGGAAATGTGTACAGACGATACTTTAGTTCCACAGCTTCTAATTGCGGCAATTTCATTCTTATAGTTTGAATCGTTGCTGCGTAGTACGAGAAAAAAAATGGCGCGGCAATTTTAAACGTACTCCAACGCTGAAGTCCGCGGAACAGTACTTTTTTTGTAGGCAAAACGTTTACCAAGTACAGAGATTCATCGTGTTGTCCTCTTGCACGACAATGCAATACTTCACAAGGCGCGCACAACACAGGATTTGCTTCGAAGTTTTGAATAGGAGGTCTGGCAGCATCCACCCTACAGTCCCGATCTGGCGCCCTGTGATTTCCACGTGTTCGGAAAACTTTAAGAACGTTTGGGTGGAAGATAATTTACCAGCGGTCACTAGGTTCAGACAACTGTTCTAAGCTGGCTCAAGGACCAGGGAGCGAATTTCTATCGTCAGGGCATCGAACGATTAGTGCTACGGTCCGACGAATGTCTGCAGAGACCGGGAGATTTTGTAGTAAAATAGAGTGATGGTATCTGTGTCATCTTGTATTGTAGCACACTTCTCAATAAAGTGCTTTTGACTTAAATTATTCGAGTGTAACTTACTTTTTGAATGCCCCTAGTATGTTGCTGCCCATGACCATTAAAATACATAACGACAGAAGATGCTGTTAAATCAGTTTAAACTTGTAGATAGTAGCTTTAAATCTGATGGGAAATAATAGATTTATCTTTTTTTACTATTTGCTACATGTATAATTTTGGACCTAGGGTAGTCTAAGTGGATAAGACAACGGACTCGAAAGTGGAAGGATTTATATAGTGGAAGGAATATTTTTCACAACTTAAAGAAAAATGGAAGAAGATTTCTCTCTCTCATCTTTATCCTGCATCTTAAGTCCCAGCCTCGTAAGTTCGAAAATGTTATTGAAACTAACGGATTTTAATTCTATACAATTAAAATCTGTACGCGTCTGTCTGAATGTATGTCTGTAACGCGATCTCTTCCAGACTGTCAACGTCCCCCAGGTTGATACATGTACCATTAAATACAGGATATGAATACAAAGCCATTCCCCTCCGTTTCATCTCTCTAAACCATATGGTGCCAGAGAGATAAATGGAAAACTTTACCATCAAAATCCTTAAATGTACTCCGGTTGTCGCCAACATTTATCAGATTTGGTCGCAAAAAATTGTCGAGAAACTGACAGCACTGTCCCCAAATTTGGCGAAATATCGTCAAGTCAAAAGGAAGTGAGGGTTAGCAACCCCTGCCGGCGTATTTCTACCCGCCGAAATCGGGCTCATGATCGAGTCGCTATACAGCGGCTCCCAAAAGTGTTCGTACACCTACGACTTTCAATGAAATAGGCCCCTATCCATTGGTTAGAATTAATATTTCGGAATAGGTATTTAATTATCAGAAATATATTCAATTTTTAACAAAACTACCTGAAATATTTTTGAAAAATATTAAAACTTAATTTTTTAAAAATCAGAAACCAAAAAGTGCCGGAAATTTTATTTCACAAAAGTATTCGTACACTTTGAAAAATGTCTATATATTATTGAATAATCTAACTTTTTATTAAGTTATGAATAAATAGAATACCATGCAGTATCAACAGCACCTTTTAAACGTCTGGGAATAGATTTCATTCTTTTTTCTTTCTTTTTTTTGCGTAATTTCTAAGTAAGTGTTCAACCACTCTTCGAGTCTTACTGTTTCTAGCTCTATTTTCGTTTCAAAGCCATATTTTCGTAAGCTAGCCTCCAGATACCTCTAAATATGTTACATTAAGTTCAAATTTGGAGTTGGCGGGGCTTTTTTCTAAACTTTTGGACAATTTTCGAGGACCTAGACGCAAACGTTGAACACCGTGTGCTTCTTATCGTTACCTTGATAAAAAACAGAACTACTTCCGATAACCAAATTTTTGGCTAAGAGTTTAAAATTGGTTTTTAAAATAATTAAAGAAACAGCATGATTCATTATTTCATCAAAAAATTCCAAACTACTAAGTCCTGATGCTGATATGCACCCTAACACAAGAACGCCTTCACCGTTCTGATTAAACTGATCCAACTAAGTTCTTAAGATGAAGTTCCTAATTTTTTCTTCTATTTACAATTATACAACAATTTAACAATTTAACCAAAAATGTTGAATTTATTTTTATCAGTAAGTATGATGTAATTCCAAAACGTTTTGAGCTTATTTATCATTGATTTTGCGACGAAAAGCGTGAGCTTTCTGTTTTTCGCACGGTCAAGAAAATTTGCGGGAAGAGATCTCATTTAATCCAGGTAACCAGAGAACTTGGCGAACTATTTTAGGTGATAATTAAATGTAAAAATTTTCATTAAACTCTGCGTAAACTTTTATAGCACTCCAATGTGTATTTTTCATAAATTTTTTAACTGTAAATCTTCGATCACGCTTTGTCAACTTTGCCGGTTGACCTTTTCTTACCTTGTTTTCGGTCCGATTCTTTTCTTTAAAACATTTTATCAAGCACTTTACTGTAGAATAGAATAAATAAACTAATTTAGAGACATTTCAAACCATTTTACCGCTACTGCGAGGAAAACATTCAAATTTCGAATGGTGTTTGTGGTTTTACGAATACCAGCCATTTTAAAGTAATAAGCAAAATATTAAGGAATAAATAAACAAAAAATTAAAGCTAAATGATCTTTCAGGGTCAACATAATGCCAAAATATTTAAAAAACGGCATATGATAATTTTAATCATGAATTTATTCGAAAATACTTTAGTGTACGATGACTTTTGTGGCGTGTTATTTCTCTGTCTCTACGTTTTTTGACCAATTTCAAAAAGAAAATCGGTCAATATTTTGAAAAAACTACTGGATTGCACTTAGAATGACATAGCAATGATGTGAAAAAATATTGGACTTCAAATTCGAATTCAGTTTCGTGTTATTTTGGTTTTACTAAAAAATTTCAAAGTGTACGAACACTTTTGGGAGCCACTGTAGATGCCGAACGGCGGTTGGCAAGCGAAGCGATCAAGGACGCAGCCTCCCAGTCAAGTATTAATCTGTAAATGTTCATATTTTTAAAGTTTAAAATCTAAACTGTAATAGCACAGACTAATTTTTCGTGAAACTCGGGAAAGTTTCATAAAAATAATTTTATGAAACGAAAAAAGAGAAAAAAATTAAAAGGAACTTCTCGAAACCGGTTTTTATTTTATCTGGACGAAGTTTACAATTAAAGAAAAAAAATAAAAACATCACTTTTAAGAAAAGTACGAAGGGTAACTTGAAACAATATGTTTTATTTTTTCGAACATGTCTTTGACTCGCTTGTTTTAAAAAAAGAATTTGCACTAAAAACTAATATTCAGTACGTTCTCTAAGTATTTTCACTTCTTTTTCTTAAAAAAACGAAAAAAAAAAAATCTCTCCGTATGCTTACATAATGACCTGTTCAAAAAGTCTTGAGATTGCCTGTAGCTTTTCCGTTAATGATTTTTTCGGAGTTTCCGGCATTGTTAACTTTTATTGAATGTGCTAACTTAAATATGCTTCAAGGTTAATTCCATTGCTACAGCAATAAGGAATACTTTGTTACAGAACAACCACCTTTGAGAAAAAGTGTTTTTTAAACCATTTTATTGTATTTAGTTCTGGAATTCAAAGATTTAAGATTTTTTTAAAAAAGAAGAAAACTGCAAAGATAAAATTCGTGTGTTAGTTTCATCAGGACACAAAAAATATAAAATTATTATTATTATTAGTTTTCGGAAAATATATTGCATATGAGAAAAAAAGAGAATACGAATTGTTAAAATGTATTCTAAAAATGCAATTACGAAAAGATGCAAAAAAAAAGTCGTCTGCTAGAATTGAAAATCATAATTTCGCTGATGCACAAATAACAAAATATTTTGCATAGGGCAGACCGACTACTGAATGAACAACTCTCAGTTTTTTATTTGTTTATTTATTTATTTATTTATTTTTTTTTTGAAGAAACAAGAATTTAAAGCCTTTTTCTTAAGCAGTAGTAAAGTCTATTATACATTTCCAAAAAGAAAATGGCTAGAAAGGGCTGTTTGCGCCTACTGGTTGGGGTTTTAATTCACTTGGCTAGTGCACCGTTTTTAATTCTACTGCTCAAAGAACCTGATGTAGAACTATAAAAGATGCTCCAGTTTTTTTTTAAAATAATTATATTTATCACTCAAAAAATTTTTACTGTTAAGTCGTCAAATGTTATAATTTATAACGGTGCCATGGATTAAAAAAAAAAGTGAAACAGCGCTTCAGTTCTTTGTTCATTCTCTGTTCCGTCTACCCTAAAATAGGGTTGTGCGTGAAGTAATAATTTAACGATAAAGATATATTTTTGTCATGATTAAAACTGCGAAACGTTAAAGTTAATTTCTCTATTATATGTTTAGTATTCTTTGGCAGAAGAAATTATTTGAAATAATCACAATTGAAAAATATTTATAAAAATAGCAGTTGTAATGATTTTTTATTCTTACTTCATTTTTGCAAAAGTTAAGATTTTTACAATTACGATTTTGAACAAAAAAGTTATATTTAACACATTTTTTACCTTTTGGGATTTAAAATTCGAAAAAAATCTTTTTCAGAAAATTGGGTAATCAATTCAGAAAAAAAGTTTCTTTAATTATAATCATGGCCCCATGCAAGCTGATTTTCATTTATTTCAGCTTGCTCAATGGTTCCTTTTGATAATAGAAATACAGCTAATCTTTCAACAAGTTTCAAAAATAGATGCATGATTTATATATAGAAATGATCACTTTCATTTTTCTGAAATATTTTTTAAACTTTTAAAGCTTCTGGAAAATTCACTTTCTTAAGATTCAGGACATATTAAAACATTATTGTTTGACCTCGGATTGTATGTATTTTGGCAATCTGCCAAGTAAAGACTATTCCATCTGAATGAATCTAGCTGGGGAGAAGGGAAAATAACGATGAGATTTTGATACACGCGTTTTATAATGTCACTAGTGCCTTATTCATTTATTGCATTCTCTAAAATAAAATAAGAGAAAACAAAAATAGTTACCATGTAAACAACAAAAAGAAAAGAAAATATTTGCATTTCGTTCAGGAACGTAAAAGCAAAATGGTAAGCTCAAAACTTTGTTGTGAATAAATAAATGAATTAACTTTTGCCGTGAGAATATAGATCGAACATACTTTAGATTAAAAAAATGTTGCTGAGAGCAAACTTTCATTTTTACAAAACTAAGGCTAAATAATAGAGAGGCAAAAGTGCATATCTGTAACAAACCAACTTACACCCCTATAAACAGATACTTCCATTTCCGCCTATAAACCGGATATTAGCCTTTCTATGTAATCGATGGTCAGACAGTACTCTAAATTAATTGTTTATGTTAACACTTTTAAAACTTGTAGTCTGAGTATATGTTGACAGCTGTCATTTAAAGAAAATAAACTATTAACAGATTTTAATTTAATTTGTTCTTTAAGTAAGTTATAACGCCTTGTTTAACTTGCAATAGCAAAAAGTTATTTTTCTTTCAAAGTAGTCAAAATTATACTCGTTATCATACAAAAGTAAAAAATAAATAAAAATCTCTGAATTCGGTTAGTTCAACTATCGTTTTTGGTAGATCATAATATTTGAAAGAAGATGGCATTGTATAGCAAGTGATATGTTATGTTTATTTTTAGAAAATACTTGGTTACATAAAATCTTGACTAAAATTTTTCGCCATAATTCAGCCCAAATTTGATTTTAAAAATGTGCTTGTTTATCTGCCTTACTATACACGAATATTTAGCAATGTTGTTGCAGCTATTGGGAAAAAAATTATGAAAAACACCTAGTGTTTGACGTTATCTAAAGTGTTGTGACGTTATCTAAAAGTAAGATGTGCAAATTACAAAAACGATTTTAAATGAATTATTAACCTAGTTCGGAAGCTATTCTGCCACGTGAGTTTGGCCAAGACTGAGAAATGTGAAAAATGCAAAAATTAAATAAATTATTTTACTAAAAGTAGTGCGATTTGATCCCGAAAAATAAAACTTATACATTTGTAAAAATGACCTATTTCCATTTCACATTGTCAGAAAGTTTCAATTATTAATTGTAATATAACGTGGACCAGAGACGTCTTGAACGCTATTTCAATAATGGGCCCAATCGCCCCACCCCTCAAATCGTAATTGACTGCACGTTAGGGCCTGTTCACATATCGGCCGTCCGTTCCGTCCATCACGTTTGTTTCCTCCCGAAACAGGTTTTCTTTGCTGGTTGCCATGACAGCAAGCCGTCTTGGACGGGACCGGTTTGATCAGAAGAACCTTGATATCTGACGGCCGTCAAAAGTAGTGGCCAAGCAGCGCGCTCTTTTCTCTGGTGGGCGAGTTCAGCCACGTGATTGTGCGGCGACCGTACATGAATGCTACTCAGTTTTCGTCGGCAGTCCGTCACGTCAAAAAACGGGACGGATGATCGATAAGTGAACTGCCCTTAAAGTGGTACAAGTCACGAAACGCTGCGTCTCATACTTCGGTGAATATTGGGAGAACTACTCGTAATGTCAAATTTTTTGTATTTCATTTGTTTTTCCATTCTTGTGATTTCTCTGTATGCAATGCAGGGGATTTGAGGACCATAGAAAAAATTTGAATTCTTATTCGTTCACTTTTTTTTTCTTTTACTTCGAACTTTTATGTCTTAACCCTTTTAGACGTGGCGTCCGGTATACCGGACATGAACTTTAAACAGCTGCTATTCATTTATTAACTGAATAAATTTCTCGATTTTTTTCGTAGTGGACTCTTTACAGTCTGCTTATTATTATCTGTACAAGATTTTTTCATTTTGAGATTGACAACATAAAGAAATAGGGGTTGAGTGAATGGGGCTGGCTCATTTTCCCAACCACGGATTCTCGTCGCAAAAGCGAGTTTTTTCCTGATTTTTTTAAAAATATATAATTTTATATTAATAATTTCAAATGCTTATATTATGTTTTATTATTGATTAGAGAATATTTTACAAACAAGTTTGTTTGATGTTTCATCGTTTTATTATCTGAAATATGTATTTCAATAACATTTGTCCGGATAATTGGAATATTCGGTATTGGTATTTCAAAATTCCGTCTGAAAGGGTTTTACTCTGCATTTTAGTTTAATCGTTTTTGCAATTGGAAGTGTTTATCTAGGACTAACGGTTGCGAAAAAAGAGGTCTTATCATTGAGAAGAGATAAAATGGAGGGAGTGAAGACTTTCATTCGTGAAGCAAAGACCCCAAGTCACGCGATAGATTTTAAAGCAAAGCATTGGAAAAAATCAGGCTCCTTTAGCTAGTTTCATGCAAAATGTGTCAACTATTCATCGTTGTTGAGTCACGTGAGTTGGGGTCTTTACCTCAGCTTCTGATAAATCAATGATTGGACTAGTTCCCTTTATTTACAAATTCCTGCTCTAAGGGAACGAGTTGAACGGGGTACCCTGCATAGTTTTTAAATAGTTGCAATAAAATTGAGCTTAAAATGTGTAAAACGGGAAATCTTCCTCCTAAAAAATGGTTTTCTTTGCTGCTTTAAATAGTTTTCATGTGCAATACGGATTGATATGACAGATAAAAAGAACTTAAGTTCCATTAATTTTCCCAAAATCAAAGCCAAGTGGCAAACCTTCAACTTTCACGAAATGGCTGCAAAGGTCGATTACAATGCTTTTAAAACTGGTCTTGAAATTTTCATCATTTAACCGCAAAGACTTCTTTGTGGAGAAACAATATTTTCAAACTATTTTATAAAAAAAATGAAATCTGCTGTCGATAAACTTGCAACGTCAAAACAATATTCTGAAAACAAAACAAGAAAAAAACCTTCTAACGGAAAAAAATGACACTCAAATCTCATTCTTTTCCGGTTGATATCTTAGATGGAGGTTACTTTCTCTGTCTCTTTTTTTTTTGTCTCGGGTCATTTTCTTTCATCGCTAAATGGAACCACAGAACAACACGTGCGAAGGACTAAAGAAACAAAGAGAAAGGAAATACCAAATCCTATTGTTCCTTCCGCATCAAGAGGGACAGCGTGGCGTCTAATCGTAGATATACCCAACTGCTACCTAGTGGCAGTAGAGACTCGAATTCGGGAAGGAAAAATTATCTTCTTTCCCGACCAAGTTTTAGCAATAAATGTTGAAAGAAAGAGAGCTTTTGAAGCTTAGATCACTTTTTTTGAAGTACAAACGTGGCCTGAGTTTATTGGCGGAAAGGAAAAATAACAGTTAAATAAAACTTTCGTTCTTTATGGGGGACGGGGTATTTTTTTTTTATATTTATTTTATTTTTTTATTGCAGAGTCAATCGAGAAGTTAAGTTTGCGCAGTTATTGCAGTTGCTATAGTTATTACAGTTCAGTGTTGCGAAAGAAGCATTTTGAACCGAAAATGTTGCTGGGATAAATTGCACGTAATAGGCGGAAAACTTTCGGAAAGAAACTTGTTATAGTTTCTAAAAGTAAAATTGAAGAGGAAAAATAACGCTTCAAGAATATTTTCAGAGTAAATATGGAAAACTTTTGCTATCAAACGTTCTACTACACCGCGGTAAGCTGTGCATTTTAATGACTTTAAAAAATTAAAAGTGAAACATGAAGTGCTTTCAAACCAAAATTGCATAATTGCAAATACCATCACAGATTTAAACTGATTTAAAGACCATACTTCTTTATTTTACCCGTTTTATTTGCTTAGACTGATTATTTCAAAGTAAAACATGAAGTGTAATTCAAAATAGGAAAACCCGTAGTCGTGAAAATAATGTAGAATGTGGTCCGTCATTTTTCAATGTCATAGTAGGGGGTCCACCTGCTGTTCGCCTCGCTTGCCAATCCCCGTTTTTTAGCTGCTGTGGCTGAATGCTGCCTTTGACGGATAACAATTGATGATTTTAGATTTTAATGTTTTTTTATGTCTGGATGTCCGACCCCTTAATGTTCACAAGGGTGCGACAGGGTGACATGTCTTTCCTTGGCTATCCTGCATTCAGTGGTATCATTATGGACAAGGTAAGCATTACCAGTTCGAAAGAAATAGAATTACTGAATGGTACTTAAAAAATGTAGTAAAAAAAAATAATAAAATTATTTTTTAACTAAATAAAAATTACTTTACTTACATTTTAAAATTAAAAAAAAAGTTACTACTTTGAAGAGTTCTTGGTTAGACAGTTTGGTACTTCAGGAAGACGAAGCCACACCCCTCCTACATCCACGCAAGTATCTTCTGCGTCAAACAAAAGCCATGTCCCCAACCAGGGACTTATGAATATAGCACACCAGAGGTGGCGCTTGAAGCACTAGGGCCCCAGGTGCCTCAAGCGACGAACTTATATTTCCATGGCAGTAAAGTTCTTCAATTTTAAGACTAAGCGCAACACATTTAAAAATGATAATATCATATAAAGTAAGAGAAGAGGAAAAGAAATTCTTACTGTAAGCAACCTCCCGTCGACTGACGGCGTCGTTTGTGTGGCAGTAGGTCTTTTGACAAAGGATAAAAAGAGTCGGGTAACCAGGTCTTTGGGAGTCGCGATCTCCAAGTATGAGTCCATGAACTGCTGAAAGCCTTCATAGTCAATATCCTAAAAGATGGTAAGAAGTATTGTAAGATGAAGAATTAACGCTAACAAATTACAATTGTGCAAGAAAACTTAAGAAATTTGGAGCAGGCATCCAAAATGCTGTTATTGCATTTCTCCTGTAAGGAACTCATGGTGCGTCTTCCAAGTACAGTGAAGCCTGTGTAAGTTGACTACTTGCGGTGAAGTTCTTTAGTTCTCTTACAGACGTTTATATATTTGATATAGAATTAATTCTATGCCTGAGACAAAATCGGTCAACATCGGCAGGTGGTCCGATTACACACTGTAAAAAATTTTGTGTAACCTTCAGCTTTGCTGCCTCAACTGCTCTGGAGTAACTTAACTGATATAACTGTGTTAAGTTACAAATAGCTTGTGCAAGGTTACACCATGCTAATGTAACTTTCGCGTAACGTCTCATTCATTTCTGCGTAAGGTTACACCAGTATTTTATGTATGCTTGCAGAACAATTACTTGAAAGGTTACACATTAGTTAAAAAATAAGCTTTCATCTGACTTCCTTGAACGATTTATCTAATTCATGCTTTTTAACAAGCATTATGCACCAATTATTATTTATTTATTTTCAAACCGAAAATTTCTATTGCCCTAAGAGAGGAAATGACCTGAGAGGGGTCCGAACACGCGACTCGAACCTCATAAAAAAAGGTCGCTTTTACCACTCGGCCATCAAGGACGGTTTTCGTTCAGCTAATAAGGGTTTACCTGCTCTACGCCGAGTCTGATCTTTACGTATGCGCTTTGAATTCTAATGAAACCATAGTGCAAGGTTCCTCCAACAGTTTGAGTTTTTTCAACAATGATGCTACACACTTCAGAATTCGTGTAACATTACACCCATTAATGCTGGTAACCTAACACTTTTTTTTTTAAGTGCAAGGGTAATCAACTTTAGATAATTTATTGTATTAAAAACTCATGCAAAAAGCATAACAGCATAATTTTTATCTTTGGCAATAAGAAAAAAAGAACGATTCACTACTAGAAAAAAAATTCTGGCTAAAATAAATTCTTCTACATTTAAATACTATGATCTTCCAAAACCAGGGGTTCTCAACCTTTTAGGCTATGCACTCCTCTTTATTGCTGATATGAGATAACCCCCTCCCCCACACACATAGCGTGGTTAATATAACATGAATCTCTTGCTGATTGGGATAGTTAAAATTAGTCAATAAGTAAAGATCGAAATATTTGACACTAAGTTCAACATTACTGCACAAAACTTTATTTTGAACACATTATTACAAATATATGAAATCCAATGAGGATGAAAAAATACAATTTTATGAGGTAATTTAAGGTCTAAAAGTGGTTGGCGTGCACCCCTATTAGTCACTTTCACAACTTTAATAAAAGGCTAATACTGTGATTTACTACTCACATGTAACACAAAATTGAACTAATATTGGTTTTATTTTTTGTTTTATCTGATATACCCTCACGCCCCGTTGACTGATACCACCCCCTTTAAGCCCCCGGAAGTGGGTCCCCCACGTAGAGAACCATTGCTCTAAACCAATGTTTCCAATTTCAACCCAAAGCGATTTTATTTAATGTTGAAACTGGCGCGAAGCAGGTAATTTTTCAAAAATGAAGATGTTTGCGAGTACAAGTTGGTGGAAGAAACGCAAAATCAGCAAGATTACAACAAATTATGCGCATAAAATCCTAAAAATA
The DNA here is from genome assembly GCF_026930045.1 of Uloborus diversus. Lineage (NCBI taxonomy): Eukaryota > Metazoa > Arthropoda > Arachnida > Araneae > Uloboridae > Uloborus > Uloborus diversus. Next base: position 41,144,180 of record NC_072737.1, read on the forward strand.
AAAACTTTTTACGAAATTTGTAACACTCAATTCATTCCATTACATTAAATTAACATTTATTGAACGGACTTAAAGTAGTACCTGAAATTGCAAAAAATACACAACCAAACCAACTTCCATTTTTTTAAAGCAAGTAAAAAACCTTCAATTAACAAAAAATATAAATAAAAAAGGACATTCTGAAAATCCATTAAGAACATTTCAGAAATTGATACATGTAAAATGATAGCAGGAGAAGAGTTTTGTAATTTGAAAAAGGTTTATGTAAAGACACATCCATTGCGAAACGCCGATAAAAATATCCCAAAATATACCACACAACATTGCATATTTCAGCAAGGATCACCGGAAAAGATTGAAAGAGATAAAGCTGACAGAGAGGTATAAGCTTGTGTTATGAGTCGTCGAAAGTAAATTTTATGGGCTTTCTGCCACATCAAAGGAATTGGGTCGGAAATTCTCTCGTAAGATGAATACATTTTAGTAACTATGGCATACAAGATAAAAAAGTGGTGTTAAATATTCGGAAAAAAAAAGAGTTTTAGAGCACATAAATTGAAGGCAGGATTACGATGTTGAAAACGAGCAATTTAGGGATGAAATTACTTTTGGTTCAAAATATTGCCCTGGCTATTGTTTTCCTTTAGATTTCGTCATTACGTTTTTTTTTTTGCTTTTTTGAAACTTTCCGGGAAGATAAAGTAAACAAATATCTTGTATGGTTAGAACGTTTTAAGGCACCATCAGATAGAGATCAAAAGTTATTACCAATCTAAATTTTACGAGAACCGTAGCAAGGAAGAAAGAACAATAATTGCGCAGAAATTGTGAAAAGAATGTTTTTTCATTTTTCAGTGTGACCTTCTCTTTTGAGAATAGCAGTAAAGACATGGGGAAATTTAATGATTCAGTTCCCTTAGCTCTTTCATAGGAAAGTACATAGAATAACTTTAGCGTATACTATGATGACCTCAATCTATATGAATATATACAAGGTGTGAGTCAGAAGTTTCAAGACTGATTTTTTTCCGAGAAGAGAAGCTCGTGCGGACTGATGCGGATGGGCTGAGGAAACAGTGGGGGGTGTCAGTGAACGAACGGAAGCTGCGGCAGTTGGCTTCGGAGCACTGGAGAGTGCGCATCGCTTGCTGCGTGAGTGCGTGTCATTGACCTCGATCGAAAAGTGGGAGATACTAAAAAAGATTTCATGCTGGAGTGCTCCGCCGTTTGAGGGATCGAGTCTGCCGCGTCCGTGTGGCAGTCAAGGGCGATTGGATTCTCCCATACGACAACGCGTCCGCTCACACGTCGCTCGCCGACGACGAAGTTTTGGTCAACTTTAACGTGACAACTGACTGGTGCAGCCACCCTTCAGCCCCGACTTGGTTCCAAGTGACTTTTTCATCTTCCCCTAATCAAGACAGGTTTAAAAAGGAAGCGATTCGACTCCATTGACGGAAAAAAACCCAGTCCAATCGGCTTCGACGAGAGCCCTTGACAGCATGTCACCCGAAGACTTCCAGAAGAGCTACGAACAATGGAAATTCGCGCTGGCAGCGCTGTGATGGTGCTGAAGGATCATATTTTGAAGAATTTTACTGCGATGTACTTAAATGTCCAATAAATTTCTAGTTCTGAAATCAGTCTTGAAACTTCTGAATCACACCTTGTATTTCTACAAATGGGATGTACAGGGAACAAAGTCCCCAAAAAAAAAAAAAAAACGAGACATGGAAATTTTTTTGTGATAATTTATATTTCTGGATTGTCATGCGTACGCTAATTAAATGAAAACCTCTTTATCAATCTTCAATAGAGTTACAGTCGACTCGCGCTACAATGCGATTCGCCTTACGCGGAATGACTTTAATGCGAGTTTTTCACGAGTAACAAATTTTGAAACTAATGTAAATTTCTGGCACGCAACACGAAAATTTTCGGAAGGGAATAGCGGGGATTAAGTATCACCTTCGATTTCGGCTACTAAATATTGGTTTCGGGAATGAGCCTCCCTTTTCTTATGACTAAAAGCGAAAGTCTCCAACACCGTAGAAGTATAAACATCGCTTTTTTAGATATTAAATAACCACGGAACCAATCCACATCATTTATTTTTTCATTCCAAAAAGGAATTTGATGAAACATAATTTCACCTAATCATGCTGTTTATCTAAAGTTTGTAAAAATAGAAAAAAAAGAGAACGTTTCTGATAATTATAGAAAAGGTTAAATATTTTCGATATGATTGAACAACTAAAAGTGCGTTGAAAATAATTACTGTTAATATTGCGCAGTACAGTTATAGCACTGAATTTTAGTATTATTACATACTAAACCTAGAATACTGTTTCACTTCATAACTCTCTCTCCCATTGGTTTTGTACACTGTAGCATTATATTATGTTGAATAACACAGCCTTTTTTTATTGCAGTAAAAATTCAGTTCTTTATGTAAGAAAACGGTGATTCAAAATTTAGAAATGGATTAAAAGAGTTTGAGGGGTATTTACTAATGTCTAAAATAATCAGACATTTTTATGAAAAATTCGTTTGCATACCCTTTTCCACAACGCAAAATTTCGACTTACGCGAGTGCTCTAGCAATGCATCCCTCGCTTCAGTTGAGATTCAACTGTATACCTTTAATTGAGTATAAAGGTTGCATAAAATAGTGCTTAAATCTCCATTTCGAAAAGAAAAAAGACGTAGTGCCCTTTACCATAAAGATGTAAATTTCAACTTTCATGGTATTTGAATGTTTATTACAAGAACATAGTGAACAAACATAAAAGGTTAAAGCAACTTTTGCGTGCCTGTAACAAACAGAAATTTGCAATTAAGGAAGAACAATACTTGAAGAGATTTTGAAGAAAGTTATTCTATCTTTAGCACGAACACAGCTATAGAAAGTTGGGTCTCCTATTCGCAAAGTGGTTAGGGCAATCGATTTTCCGAAAAAGTTACTATCAACTAGTTGGTTAGTTTAGAAGTTTTGCTTTCAACGCGCTTTCACACATTCATTTTCGAGTTATTGAAAAACGTCTATTATTAAAATAGAAGTAGAAGGAAGTATAGTCGGGAAAACCTAACCTGGCAGCATTGTGAAGGTTACGCAGATCCTAATCACAGCATTGCGATGCTGCCGAGTTAGGCTTGCCCCAACTAGTGTGGTTTCCACATATGATTTTTTAAAGACAATCTTATTTTTGATTATTTTTAAATTACTGACATTGCCATCTTATATGTTCACTGCTTAAAATTTCTCAATTATTTACCCTTTATGAATTTTTTTACTTCTTTTTACGAAAAAGGAAGTATTGTATTCTCAAACAAAATTTCACTCAAAAATCGACCTTAATTTCCATTTTTCTCAACCCCGAATGAATGTTAAGTTTTTTTTTCGACTCGTCCACACGTGGAAAAGTGCCTAAGAACGTATAGAGACGCGAAATATCCGTTTACGATCACCGAGTTAGTTAAAACGAGTTTTCTCGTGACGTCTGTATGTACGTATGTATGTGCGTATGTATGTCGCATAACTCAAGAGCAGTAGTCCTAGAAAGTTGAAATTTGGTACGTAGACTCCTAGTGGGGACTAGTTGTGCACCTCCCCTTTCGGTTGCATTCGGCTGTTTTGGGGGGTCTTTTGTCTTTTTTTGGGGGAGATCACTGTTAATTTCGATGTAAACTCAAGTGGTGTTACAATTTTGCGGACACTTGGCGATATATCGCCAGTCTTTTGGTCGCCAAGTTTTGTCGCAAACTTGGCGACAAATTTGGCGATTTAAAAAAAAAATCTGGTTTCAATTTGGCCACTGTTGGTGATATTTAGAGAGTAAACTATTGAATCACATTAAAACTGCCAATAATGAGAAAATGACATTAAATTGGAGTAAAAGGAAGTCATGTGAGGCACACATCAGCTCGTTTTCATTTAACACTGCAGCCCCGTCGTGAAAGGAAGTGCTTAATCCTAACGGATACACACTATTTAGAATGATCAGCTTTCCAAATTTAACCTCTTTTTTAAATTACTTTTCATAACAACAACAGACATTTTGAAATTTGTTGCGTTTTCTAACGCTCTTAACATCAGACCTGTGACTATTTCTACGTTTCTAGTCAGCAATATTTAAGAAGCACCTCACAGTTATCTGTACATGAGTGGAGATGCCCTGCTGAAGCTCTATAGTTGGGGCAAACCTAACCTGGCAGCGTCGTATTGTTGTGATTAAGATCTGCGTATCTTTCACATTGCTGCCAAGTTAGGTTTGCTCCAACTATAAATTTTTTTTGGGAATTTTTCAAATTTCAATTTGTTTTCTCTACTATGTTAACCACAAGACTCAAAGAGCTGCAATTTAAACTGAAATACAAAAGAACAGAAACGTGTTTCGACTTTATAAGGAAAGCTTTTTTTAATGTAAAAGAAGTACGTTTCATTCATATGCTTACTTCTTTTGCATTGACAAAGGCGTTCTCTGAAACGCTTAAACGCGGATCTGCACTTATCTGCATTTCTTATGCAAAAAAAAAAAAAAAAAAAACTTTGTTTTTACCTTTACTTTTCTACATAAAAGTATTTATTTATTTCAAAAAGCCGACTTTTGTCGTATGCTGAACACTGTACACTCAATAAAATTTTCACCCTGCCTTTTCTTGGTTTGAATTATGTTTTTTTCCTTTCAATTTGATTCGTGTACATATGTACTTATACAGTCAACTCTCAATAACTCTAAGTCCCAAAGGACCGGTTGAAACCTGCGAGTTATCCGTAGTTCGAGTTATCAGAAGCTCCTTTCCCAGTATTCTTAAGAATAATTTTTATTTTCTTTTTCATCAATTTAGCATAGTGGGTAGATTATAAAACTTATACTTTGAATAAAATTATTTATTAGTACTAATAAAAATTATTCTTGCATAGAACATTTTTTATTAGGATATTTCGATAAAGGAAGTTATTTTTGACAGCTTGCATTTTTTTCTATTGCATCTCAAAACTTCATAAGGTTTGTATGTCATAGTCCCAATATCCTTTCTCTTGATTTCAGTTTGTATTGATTTTGAACGTCTGTTTGTCCTTCAAGCAGATTATTTGAGTTATCTAGAAAATAAAGCCTACCTATTTCAATTTTTGCCATAAATTTAAATCTCACAAAGATTAGCCAGCAATAAAATTTTAGGTCGTCATCCACAGCCAAAACTGGCCCAATCGGCTACTTATCACATAAGCTTGCAACACTATGTGCTTAAAGAAGCGCTATTGCAAATACATTATCCTCCGCACTAAAGCTAATAAGTAAAGCGATGTGTAAAAGTTGAAAAAAAAAACTTTTCTTTTTCTGATTTTGACTGTATTTCTTTGCATAAAATGGAAACGAAATTCTCCTAAAATCTTCTATTTAAAAGGAGTACATTCGAGATATAGAGACAACTTTATATTGAAAACACTAAATTATTTTGGGACCAAATGACAACTTCGAGATAAAGGAATATTCAAGTTATTGAGAGGCGGCTGAAATTGTTTCAATATATATATATATATATATATATATATATATATATATATATATATATATATATATATATATATATATATATATATATATATATATACAGCAACTCCCTGTAACCCGAAGTTTAATAACTCAGATATTCTTTTATCTCGAAGTTTTCATTGAATACTAAAATTATCAATATTTTCCAAAGCTAAGTGATATCTATATCTCGATGGTAACAACTTTTAAGTCGAAGCTCTTATGAAAATTTTGTTTTCATTTCATGCACGAAAATCCAGCAAAAATCATACAAAAAAAAATGTCTAAGTAGAGAAAGATAATTCTCTTTTTAAGTAAGTTGGTAAATAAAATTTGTTTTCTGTGATTTTTTTTCTTTTACTGAACTAATAACTTTCTTTAATCCAAACTATGATCGTTATAGTCTGACATACAAAATTTCTGAAAAAAAAATCTTGATAAGGCTGGGAGAGGAACTTTTGATAACTCGAAGCTTTTAGCCGGTCCCTTGTGACTTCGGGTTATTGAGAGTTCACTGTATCAATAAAACAAAAAAAAACTAGTTTTTCTAATCAAAAATATATTTTCATTACTATGTATCAAGGGAAGATTAAAAGTCACATATTGAAAACATAAGATGTTAAAAGTACAAGACTTTATGCACAAATATTTGCCGAACTCAATTTCTTTTCTAGATATGATCCGGAACTACAGTCTATCGAAACAATTCGCATGAATTCCCACGAAAGTTGAACGTGTTGGAGTATCAATTCTATGAGACTGAAAATAGAACTCGTGTAAAATCCGTAACGGTAACTAAAAGAAACTCCATGGACAGGAAAGAAATGCGAAAAAACTGGATAGGCTTTGAGAAAAAGTGAAGGAAATTCTTAACACCTGGGGATCTGATGTGAAAATTAATGTTTCGCTTGAATGGAAGTTGACACACACGTTGCCATTTCATCTCATTTCCCTTCCAATAATAAGTGAGATGCAAAATTATTTTCCGATTCGAATCAAGGTGGAAACTTATTATCTTTAGACGTCAGCATTTTTTAGTATGTTTAAAAAAGTTTGCATTGGATCTTACATAGCGCGGGAAAAAATGCGCGAGAGTAAAAAGTTTCTGCTTTTGTCTTCTATATAAATGTTAGCAGTAAAATGAAAGATACGTTTGTTCTGACATAGTAATTCACAATTTCAAAATAATCAATGTATTGCCAACCAACAAATACAAATTTATGGGTTCTAGATTCTCTCATTATAGCTATACCATAAAAAATACATTGAACACAATTTTATTAATTTCTTAATTAGCTGGCAGAATGTCACAGTGGCTATGCGTTGGCTTCTTAGCTCCAAAGTCGCAGGTTCGAAGCTTTTTCCAGTCGATTGATTTTTAAAAAGCAAAAAAACGACAACGTTCATGCCGTTATGTGGCATGTAAAAAATCCCTCGAGTATTCGTTTGTCTTTGAATACTTCTGACACAAGTAAATTAATTTCATTAATGTCTGATTATGAGCCACGATTTACTTTGGTACGTGTGTTTTTTCGAGTTGTTTGCGCATGAAATTTCATTGTTTATCTTTTGTAACATTTTCACAGATATTTCTGCTCTACCAAAGAATGTCTGACTGAATAATATATCCAGAGGACAAGTTATTTTTCGTTAATTGCCTATATTTAGGGCTTATTTTTGTTTGTGAACATTAAATGAAATATTTTTTTACTACTTTCATTGTAACTTGAAGACTTAATTTTCAGGCATATTCTTTTGTAATTCGTTGCATTGATCAATCTATACAAGAAAAGATATCGTAAAATACCAAATATCGCATTCAAATAAGTCTAAATTCGATGCTTTATAGGTTTTTTGGACGAATAAATGCTATCATGATATAGTACTATACTCCTTCAAAGATGTTCTAATTTTGGATTAAAGGTATTTAGATACCCTACTTATGATACACAATCAAATTTGAAAAATAAGAATTTAGGCTCGTTTAGCTTTGGACGAAGTCTTTTTATTTTTAATATCAAAGGACCTTGATGAAAAAACCATGACTTCAATGCAACTTTTTTTTTTTTTGCTTAAGGCATATATTTAAAAGATATTTCCTCCCCTTTTGACAGTTTATTTGTTTCCCTTCAAAAATACATATTCATTAATTACAGTGAAACTCCTTTACAACGAACTTTAAGAGATCGCACATTTTGTTTGTTGTAACGAGAGTTTCGTTGTAATGAAAATCAAGCGATGTAATGGAAATTACATTACTTGAATTCTCAGATTTATTAAAATCGGGACTGAAAATTTTACTTTGTTGAAACGGATGTTTCATTGTATCGGTATTCGCCGACGGGGTTTCACTGCATTCAAAAGGAAAACATATGTATCTTTCCCCAAAACCAAAACAAATTAAAATGAAAAATAAAATATTTTTTCTATTTAAATTTTTTTTTTACCTTTACTAACTTTTTAAAAACACAAAAAGAAGGAAAAATGTATACATAAATCAATTTTGAAGTAAATATCGCTATAAATATTCCATAAATAACATAAATGTCATAATGTCAGCGATAATTCTTGTAGAAAAATGATCCGACCCGCTAGGAGTAGGGGATATCTTTCAAAGTTTTTAAACGGATATACTCCGTGGAATTGAATATACATAAGAAATAAATAAATAAAAATGGAAGAAGAGAAGGAAAATCGAACGAAATATTTCTGAAATGTACAAAATGTTACTAAAAGAATAAACAAAGAAATGTTACCAGAATACAAATCAAGAGTGAAATATTCAAAATACTAAACAAATTCTAGAGAAATGATATAGAACTTCCCCATTTTTACCCTCCTTTCTCATAAAAAGTTTTTTTTTTGTATAGCTAGAACGAAGGGTTAATAAAAAGTAAAAATGTCAGTAAAAACAGAAAAATGTAAAAAAACCTAATTATTAAATATAAATGTATTATTAATGGGCAGATTAAGGATTTTGACTTTGAGAGTGTTGGATATGTTCATCTCTCCCCTGTAATAAGTTTTCAGGAAATCGTGCGGTTCAAGCAAACTGATCGAAACGTCTCACCAAGACATTTTGTATTTCGTTTTTTTCCATTTGAACAATCCTCGTTCAAATTTGAATACTACAAAACAATTTAACATTAGCGTCTACGAGGAAACTGAATGCATTCAGAAATCCTGAATAAAAAAGCGGGTCAGAAAAACTTTCTTTAGCGAGTTTTTCGCGAAGACACTGAGCAAAATGTATTTATTTTTTATTGGCTATTTTAAAGCATATTTTGAACTACTCCAAAATGGTCATGGGTCAAAACTTCGCGCCGTCAAAACTTCGCGCGGGTAAGACTTCACGCGGACAGGGTTTCCCGCGGACAAGACTTCACGCGTACAAAACTTCACGCGGACAAGATTTCACGCGGACAAGATTTCACGCGGACAAGATTTCACGCGGACAAGATTTCACGCGGACAAGGATTCGCGCGGACAAGACTTCGCTTGGACAAAACTTCGCTTGGACAAAACTTCGCTTGGACAAAACTTCGCTTGGAAAAAACTTCACTTGGAAAAAACTTCGCTTGGACAAAACTTCGCTTGGACAAAACTTCGCTTGGACAAAACTTCGCTTGGACAAAACTTCGCTTGGACAAAACTTTACACGGAAAAAACTTTGTGCGAAAATTTTTTTTTATACATAAAATATAAAAATCGTTTAGTTTTCAAAAAAAAAATCAATTTGTGAGCTATAGAGCAATAAAATTATTTCAATATAACCAATAAATTTCTCTTTTCCATTTTTCATCTTAAAGAATTAATTTGCTATCAAGTTATTCAATGTTAAAAATTAGTTTGCATGGTGTGTGTCTAATGTGTTCCTGGAAATCATCGAACAATATCCCCCCCCCCAAAAAAAAGCAATTTTTCACTTGCTTGCTAAGTGTTAATATGGCAAAAATATGAACCAGATTTGATTTGAGCCTGCAAAGTTATGAAAACGTCAAGTTTTACCCACGAGAAGTCATGAATAAGCGAAGTTTTGTCCAGGTGAAGTTTTGCCCACGCAAAGTTTTACTCTTTTTACTCTAGAGTCCGCTTGTCTATTGCCCCAAAAGCCTCGATGACCAGCCACCAATTGTAGAACAATTTATCTCCTTTTTAATATATGATCATGAAAACTAATTATTTGAGAGCTATCTAAAATACGGAATAAATCTGCCATTTTAAATGTGCAATGGATAGCTAATAACTGTTTTAAGGTTATGTGCATCGCTACAACTCCACCTTCAAAATTACTATTATTATTCCTATTATTATTTATCAGCGGTAAAAAGAATAATACAATTTTAGAAGTTTTTTTTTTCGATATTATCAGGTGAAAGCTGTGTTTCATTTAAAAGAAAAACATTGCACATAAAATTGTTTTCAGAATATTTGAGTTTTTTTCCTTCTTCAAATTGAAAAATTTATTTTAGAGATCTTTCTTCTTCAAATTCATATTAATGTTGTTTCCTCTCGAAATGGGTCCAATTACGTGTTAAAAAAATAATCTTGATTTACAGAAAAATAAATAAATAAATAAACTAACTGCTGGCATTACGAATCATAAAGCTTAAGTTTTACAGAATTACTTTCTTTTTTTGTTCTTTAACTTTTTTTTACAAAGGACTTATGTTTCCAAAACTTGCGTTAACTCTTAAATGTGGTACACTTGAGAAAATATTGGAGTAAACGGCAGAAAGACGCGAGAAATAAATTCGTTTTGCTTTGTACAAACTTTTTGTCATTTACAAATGACACCAAGCTTCATGAATTTCAAATGACCAGTTTAGTGTTAAATTTAAAAAAAATAAATAAGTAAAAGCAAAAAAACCCGACTGCGTAAAAACCAAAAAAACTAAAAAGAAAAATGTTTAAGCCCAGTAGTTTAGAATTTTATTAAGTACAACTGAATAACTATACCGTTGAAATATTTTTATAACCGTACACAGATAAGACAAATCATAAATTCAAAAGCAGAATAGAAGGATCAACAGTCGGGGCCCATTCCTTTCTGATTCAAGGAACCCCGTAAAATTTGAATGGGCCCCGACTGTTGATCCTTCTATTCTGCTTTTGAATTTATGATTTGTCTTATCTGTGTACGGTTATAAAAATATTTCAACGGTATAGTTATTCAGTTGTACTTAATAAAATTCTAAACTACTGGGCTTAAACATTTTTCTTTTTAGTTTTTTTTTGGTTTTTACGCAGTCGGGTTTTTTGTTTTTATTTAATAATTTTTTTATTTGACACTTTTTAGTTAATTTTCATTGACTTAGTTATTTTGATTATGATACTGTACATTTCGCAATCTTGTCATTTCATTGAGAGAATTTGTTTGTATCGTGAGGTCTATTAAGTAACTTGTGGTGGTCTAAACTACTGATAATTAGTCCCTCTAGGGACGTAACTCAGTTTAAAGCCACATGTGCTTGACCTTCGGTAAAAATGCGCGAACTTAAGTCAACCACAGCACAGCTATATAAACAGCCTGTATAAGTCACGATGACGCGAAGTCGGAAACGTCGTCAGTCAAATCTTTCTCGCAAAACTAAATAAGCCTGTCGATAAAGTACACATCACGACACTCAGTCCCTTGTATCAAGGCAAAAACAAATGCAACGTGTTAGAGATGAAAATCGAATTAGTAGACTTTCTCTCTTTTGGTGCTTATTACACGGGTTTATTCTGATGAGGACTACAATCTGAGTGTCTTGCCTTCGTTACGCATAATATACTTTTTATTACAGTACAGAATACAAATAAAGAACACATTAAAGAGTTTACATCAGAAAGAGGGGAAAGTACATCCGGAACGAGGGTGTCTTGACCCACCGCCTCAAGTGGGAGAAGCAATCGCTTAGACCACTTGGCCACTGAGATCCCAATTAGTAGACTTAGTAAACAAAAAAATTCAGGCAGCGAAAACTACCTGCATTTTTCGCACGCAAGTAGCGTGTTGCATTACCAAACGTGCGCCGATCCCGAACTGACAAAATATGGCAACTGGTTGTTGATATGGTGAATTTTGATTACTATCATGTGTTTAGTGACACTCCCAAGGTTAAGATAAATCGATTGACGCAAGAATTACCAAAATTGACCAAGGCGTTTAGCCCCTAGAGTGCCACATAGGAACAGACATACATTCATAGACTGATAAACACATTAACCCTCCTTTGCGTCGCGCACGCGCAGTCGGGTAAAGAAAGCGAGAGAACAATATTGAGCATGGTATTAAAAAACGAATAAATGCTCTTTTTTTTTTTTAACGACGTAAAATTGATTTAACATTAACTCTATTCCCATCAAACTTTGATTTTTTAGTTTCCAATTATTCCGACCGATCCACAAAAAAGCAATTTCAGTCAAATGCATGCACCGACAAAGCGTTAATCACAGAATGACTTTGCCCGAATTACATTCTGATAATATGAAAGGTTTTTTTTCTGATTTGCCTGCTGTTTTTTCTCTCTTTTAACTCTTTTCAATCAATTGCTATAGTTTACCAGTAAAATATCGATTCAAACGTACTGTAAACCAGTTTAAAACTAGATAAATGAGTCTGAATAAAGCATAAAAATGCCTAGAAAGTTTATCTAGCCTTTCAATGTTTTATTCCAGGTGCTTTCTTTATTTGGTGATATTTTGGGCTGAAAACATTTTTGTTAATTCTTCATTTAAACGAGAATGAGCTTTTTGACACAAAATAAATTTTCTAAAAATGTGTTTATTTATTTATTTATTTTTTTTTTTGGGGGGGGGGTAGTATGAGCAATAAACGAAACAACTAAGTGGTTAAGACATGATGAGGTCTTGTGAGTGACTTATTTCGAGAATATTAAAGAAATAATTGTTTTTGTGGCCCACAATACGAAAGAATGTCCGTATTTGTTATCAGAAAGTTTTATGTGATAAAAGTATTTCCAAATAGCAACAAATTAAAAATAAGAAGTAACACCGCATAATTACCTAAAATTGCAAATTACTGCAGACAAGTGTTTCGGGATTGCAAGAAATCCCCATTTTCAATGCAAATTAAGTGAGCGTATGGATGGCCAAATCTTTTATAGGATCTCCTTTCATCCATAAGATCACTTTTTTTTTTTTTTTTTGTTATATGCCTTATCATCCATAAGGACACTTAATTTTGCATTCAAAAATGAATTTCTTGCTACCACAGAACGCGTGTCTACAGTAATCGTCAATTTTGTAAAATTATACGTTGTTATTTTTTACAGTGGGGTTGTTTCCGTCAGTCAAAAGTACTACTTTTAGTCACTCAAGTTGATAGAATAAGAAAAAAAAAACATCAAGCGAGAGAAAAATCTTTTATTTTCAAAACGTTTAATTTTAAATTATATTTTTTAAATGTCCAATTTTTCGACCAAGAAGTGGTTTTTATGACGTCATAAGTAATGAGTTCTGGCACACATTCCATTGGCGAACTGAATGTTCACGCTTGCTGTCTGCCGCTTTTCCAGGTTACGATAATTCAGAAGTGAATTATATATAGCGGTCTACACTTGCTATCAACCATATCATTGCCAGTACATGTGAGTGAAGAAGCAAATTAAATATTGCGCTTTGCGCTAATGGCATTTCATCACTGGAGATGTCATGAGCAGAAACGTAAAAAGGAAATTGAACCTGCGCACATATTAAAATAATTGTTAAAAAAACATTACACTTTGTCAAATTATTTAAAAAATAGTCAAATCCCATGTTTTTAAGTATGCTCTTTCAGAAAAAAAATACTTTCAAAATTTCGCGGAAATAATCCCATTTTTATTCGTCACACATTAATATTAATTTTTTCATTAAGAAATGTAATTTGTTGTCCAAATGCGCCTATCCTTATTTAACTAACAAATACAGGTGCCTACAGACACAAATTTTTCACTTGTTTAATCGTAAGTTATTTTCCTCCCGATTACAATCAGGTGCCAAATGGTCCATGGGTAGAAGTTAACGTACTGAAATTCAATTTGCTTTTCTGTTTACAACATTCATCAGGAAATTCTGTTCGGCTCGTTGCTCGCGACGATTGACTTCGGTAATAATTCGATCTTTACGAGCTCTCAAACTGCATTATTATGTTGACATTGCTTTAACTGCTAGTTTAATGGTAATCTGTTTGGATTGTAACTACATCAGAATGTCTCTTCCGCGGAATGCTCAAACATAATTAAGGGTGCGTACAATTTGATTCATTGTTATTCCTGAAAAGAGTTCTTGTTACAGTTTAATGACATGGTTCGGCAGATGTGTTTACTCATAGAATTACGCTTTTGGCAAAAAGAACAGAATGTGTAATTGTAATATGCGTGTCTTTCTAGCTTCAGTTTTTCTTGTTGTTGAGAAGCTTAATATCCGTGTTTTAAAACTTCGTTTTTGCGTTTTTCCTCTGAGAGTTCTCTCTAGCAACTTTTTCTTTCTATTAATTTCTCTGTTTCTTTTAAAAAAATAGGTTTGAAATAATGAACAATGCACTTGCTTTTATGTTTGAATTGTAACTATAGCCAAATATATCTTCTGAGTGGAAAACTCTCAAATAATTAAGGGGGTCCAGGACACAAAAATCGTCAAATTTCGCATTTTTTTTTTTTATCATGTGAAAAATTATTCCGGTTTTTTCCTGCTTAAAAGGACGTTTGAATCTTGTTTCTATCTTAAATAGAACGAAAGATATAATTATTTTTGTTGCATGCACCTAACTAATGTGTACTTAACTTTAAAACTTTAAACACGTTTTTCTCCATGATGCAATTTTTTCCGATTTCTTGCATTCAAACTCTTATAAGTCAGGAACCGATAAAGTAATGAAACTTGGAGCATATCTTTTTCAAACAGTTTACTTTAATTTTTATTCGGCGAATTTGAAAAAAACGTTTACTGCAAAAATTATGATGTATTTTTTAAAAAAAAGTATCTTCGAATTTTTCGAAATTTTTCTTCAAATATTTTTTATTGAATCAATATTTTTAAAATCGCCGAATAAAAATTAAAGCTTATATATTTGTGCGTAATTTATTTTAAAAAAAATGATCAAGAATATTTTGAGTTATAGCAATTTAAAGCAACCCCGTTTTTAAAAAAAAAATTTAAATAAAAAAAAATATTTTTTCATATTTATGTTATGATTTTGCTTATTAAATAAATGGTGAATCAGTGCAAAAAATTTCAAAACTCTAAAGTATATAATAAAAAAAATTCAAAATGTGTCCCGGACCCTCTTAAGGATGCAGACAATTTCATTCATTGTTATAAATGGAAAAAGCTCTTGTTATAATTTAATGATATAGTTCGGTAGAAGTATTTATTTGAAGAACTACTTTTTTTGGCAAAAAAAAAAAAAAAATGTGTAATTGTAAAACGCGGGTCTTATTGTGTCAGTTGTTGTTGTTGAAAAGTTCAATATTTTGTTGTTAAACGAAACTTTTCAGTTTTTCTGCTGAGAGTTGTATCAAACAAGTTTTTCGATCCATTTTTCTTTTTATTTTTCTAAACGAGTAGGTTTTGAACCGTTAACAATTCACACGCTTTTATGTTTGAACAGTAACTGTAGCAGTATATATTTTCTCAGTGGAAAACTCGCACATAATTAAGGGTGCAGCTAATTTCATTGTTATTTGCGGTAATAGATCGTGTTATAGTTTAATGACACGGTTCGGCAGAAGTCCTTATTCGAATAACTAGGGGAAGCTGCTGTACCCACGGACAAAATTTACTTTTAAATTTTTGCTGGTCTCTGGGAATGGATAATCTATCGGAAAACTTTTCTGGCAGATACTACAACTTATCATCTAATTTGGCAATTTTTGTCAGGTGAAAATCTCAAAGCTTTCAACCCCCAAAAAAATTTCTTAAAAACCAACCTTTTTGTCCGTGGTTACAGCAACCCGTTCACCGCACGGACGGGTGCCTTTCTACCCATGGACAAATAATATATAATTAAGTCTGAGGAACTAATTTATACTCAATGCATTTTAATAAGCCATTTTATATTGAAATACTTTAAACATCCATTGAAAATAACATTAAATAACATATCCAACAGAAATTAAACTTTGAAAATTAATCGAAGGTTTTTTTTCAATTTTTTCAATTTTCCTTAATTTTTAACGTCAGTGAACTCTTTAAGAAAGTTACAAGTCTTAAGATAGTTAATTATGTTATGAATAATTAATGTGTTTTTAAACAAAAATATAACTAGATTCATGATAGTATGGCTCTCTAGGTACTTACATAAAAACTTCAATTTATATGCAAATTGAAACCTTTAAACAAAATTAACCCATTACAAAAAAACTCAGTTTAGATTAAACCATCAAAAATCGAGAAAAGACGATTTCAAATAAAAACAGGTGAGATTGACGGTCTGTAGATCCTACAACAGGTGTGGGGGTTACTTCAACACTATATTTTCAAGTCGAACTTCAAATTTATCATCATTGTCAAAAGCAAATTTTGGACGTTGATGACAAGGCACCATTTTGAGGTACTTCACGTTGTAAGGAGACTCAGCTGTGACCCAAGGAGACTAAAAATTGCCGTCCATTGGTGCATATAGTTTTGTCCTTGGGTCAAAGGTACGCCATTTTGGTTTTGCAAGCCAGTCACATCGACAGGACCACAGTTTTACAACATTAAAAATCAGAAACAAAACCTGCAAAATATAGGGAATCATGTACCTACAACAAAAATGAATAATACAATCCACGATGGAGTAAAAAAAAGAAATTTTTCGTTTTTTTTAAACTTAGATTCTACTAAAATCGAAAAAATGTGATAGAATCTCAAATGTTCGTTTGATGGCGTTGAAACTACCTGTGGTATTGGAGAGGGTTGGGACACACACGTTGAACCCCAATTAGGATCCCTCTCGACGATACCTCGAATTTCCCGACCAATGTCCGTAGGTACAACCGCCCGTAGGTACAGCAGCTTCCCCTACACTTTTTAGCAAAAAAAAACGTTATGTGTGTTTGTAGTATGAGTTTCGTATTGTTCACTTTTTGTTGAGAAGTTTAATGCATTTGTCGTTAAACATCGATTTTCAGTTTTTCGGCTGAGAGTACTGCCAAACGTTTTCTTTTTATATATGTTCTTTTTTTTTTTTGAAACACTTACCTTTTTTAGCCCTGAACAATGCACACGATTTTATGTTTGAATTGTAATTACAGCAAAATATATCTTCTCAGCGAAAAACCCACTCATAATTAAGGGCGAAGACAATTTTTTCATTGGAAAGGGTTCTTGTTATAATTTAATGACATGGATATGCAGAAATATTTATTCGTAGAACGACGCTTTTTCTCAAAAAACATAAAAATTATTTGTAAAAAGCGTGCTTATTTAGTATCTTTCAATCGAAACTTTTTTTTGGCCAATTCTTAAACGCAGCTATTGTTAAAGTCCTTTCAGAAAAAGGATATTTTTTTTTTTTTTTTTTTTGCGATTTACGGTTGATACAAATCAACATTTATTCTTCGGTATCGCACTCTTAATTGTTTTCAAAAGTTTTAGAGATTTTGTAAAAGGAAAAAAAAAAAGCCTTCTAGTTTTTTGAACTCAGATAGAGCATGATATGTTCATAACAGAAAAATAATGTGATGCAGATGTTTATTGCTACCCTGGAGATATGACTTGTTTAATCTACCAATTAAGAAAATTATAAAACTTGACCTTAGATGACGAGTGCTACCCACTTTACTTTTCACAAAATACTGTTATATTGACAAAAAAAAGTTAATTGGTAATACCTAAATCAGCTTAATTGTCAGAAAAATTAAGATTTCTTTTTTTAAATTTGTAACAAAAAGACGACTCCGAAAAAATGTCAGCAATCGACAGTCTGAGAAAACTCTCCAAAACTTAAATTTTATTCACAAAATCTTAAAAACGAAATTTGGGCTTGTTTCATAGATATGTTTGTAAAAAAATAATGAATCGGAGACATGACGGCACATGCCACTAGGTGATTTGCATTAATGACCCTTTTTGTTCTTCCTTGTGTTTCTCACCAATGAAAGAAAACAGTCCCATGTGGCACAAAATGTACGATAAAGGGTCCTTACACAATAAATAAAAATAATTCTTAATTTAAGGGTTATATATGGATGTCTCATCTGCCAAATCGATTAACTCCATTTAAAAAAAAAATCCTCATTTCTGCATCAATAGTGCTAAATCATTGCTTAGCATGTGAATTTATATTAAAGTTTTAGTTCAGTACATTTCTGATCATGTGATGGCAGAAAATATAACATGAGGGCTTATTCACTCCTATTAGATAACACCATCTTCTTAACTTTTCTCTACTTTTTGTTTTGTGGAGTTCATCGATTTGGCAAGTAAGGCATATCTCTTAAGGTGTACGCACACACCTTTGCCTTTTCTTTTGAAAAGTAACTATACCTAAAACCCTGAACTTTTTAAAATTTTGCTTTCATATTAAGCTTCAATAATTATTTATCTTTTTTTTTTTCTAGTTTCGTATAAAAAAAGTTATCATGAACGATTTGTTATTGGGAGAGTGTGGGGAAAAGTGAAATGGTAAAATACATTCAGCTTGGAGCGCCATCAATGTAAGAGAATTTTAAACTATGTTCTTATTCCCGCAAAACAATTAACAGTTCTTAAGATCAAGATATACAAATAATACGAGTCATTTTCAAACTTTGATGCACATACTGAAATATTTTTTAGTTATCAGACATTTTTTACTATAAAATGATGAATATTTTGAAGGTAAAATTTTATATGTTATATCTACTGATGTCCAATGTAGCAGTCATTTAGTAGATATTAGGCATGATTTTATTATAATGTTTTATATAATTTGTCAACTGCACTTGGGCAAAGTGAATAAGTCGACGTTAAATAGTTCATTTCGTTTACTTATTTATTCATCTACTTAATCACTTACTTTTTCATTCATTAATTCATTAACATTTCTTCATTTATTAATTTACTTTTTTCCATTCATTCACTTGTTTTCTTATTCATTTACAATTTCATTCACTCATTTTTTAGTTCATTCTTTCATTATTTATGCAGTTCATTTATTTATTTATTAATTTGATGAAAAACATTTTAAACAATTAAATGGAAAATATTTTATTAGAAAAATACATTATTTTTAATCCATCACATACAAAAAAGATAATTTTTTTCGCTTTATCTGGAAGGTACAAATTAACTGCAAAAAAAAAAAAAATAAATAAATAAATAAATAAATAATAATAAGTCATTGAAAGCTTTACTATAAAATAAATTGTTTTCTCTTTATGTAATGTAATTTTCAAAACAAATTTCAGATTTGTTCATTTTTAAAAAGGTAAAATATCTTGTCTGTTTCACTTTGCCCCCAATATCTCCCTCTTGCATAACAGAAAAAAAATCCAAATAAGCATAAAAACTTCTATGTTTTGCATATAAACTGCTCTATACAGTCGAAAATATTGGAGAATGCGGAAAAGATAGAGTTTGGTACAAATGCATCGCTAACTGCTTAAAAAGTCTCTCCCCAGCCATTTACAAGATATATTTGAAATTCAACCGAAGAAGAAACACTTAGTCGCGGAAGTCGACAACTCCAGTAAAATGGGCCATTTAAATATTTTATGCGACAGGGCTGACATTTTTATTGTACGTAAAACTGGACATTACAATGCGAAAGGAACTCAGAGTCTCAGAAAACATTGCCATACATAATGGCAGGACACGAAAACTAATGAAACAGGAAAGAAAGAAATGATTTTCGGTGGTAACAAATTTAACGAACTTCTCCAGCTTAGTAATAAGATAAGAGGGAAGGATTTTTTTTTTTTCAAATACACCGTTCTTGATTTGAAACATCCGACTGCTAAAAGTCGGTTTTAAGCACAAAGAATAATTGAAAGTACAAGCTTGATAATAAATTTACACAGGCCTACGGGCAAGTTCTGTTCTTATAATCTAAAGAACTGGGAACGATAAATATATCTTTTTCTAAGAATAAAAAGACTAGGAGAAATGAGATTAACATTAGAAATGCAAAATTAAAAGAAACAAGTGATATGAAAGAAAAATAAAATAATTTTGAATAAAAGTAAAAAGATATGACTTTAAATTTTCCAGTATAACAAATGATTTCATTTTAAAACTAATTTGGTGACGTTTAGACGAAACATAATTCTCACAATTTAAATCACATTTAATCAAATTTCTTCAATTAATTATAAAAATGGAATGAGTAATCAATAGTTATTTCGTTAATTTTTTGTATGAATAGTTTTAACCGATATTGTCCATCAGTGGTGAAAACAAAATTTTTATATAATATTGTTACAAATCCTGTAAATATTAATTATTGTAGTAACGTAACCTGTAAATAGTTTCCCGTAATGAATATACAACCCCTTTTCATTCGGCTAAAGTATACGCCCCCCTATTTTCTTTTCTTTTCATTGATAAAATTTGATAACGGTCTACGCATTTCGCGAAGAGGTAAGAATGTTGTGGAAAATTCTTCGATGTTTATAAAAGCGTTCTGCGTGATAAACAGAGTGAGTTTCGATTGAGGATTTCGAACTGAGAGTGTGTATTTGCTCTGTTTATAGCGAGGCATTTCGCTGTGTTGTTTTCGTATTTGGAAGTAAATACGAGTGTAACCGTTGAGTTTACGGTGTTGAGTGATATTTGCTTAATTGCTGATGATTATTTTAGCAGTTGTTAACGATTTCTCCTGTACATAGTGTAAATAAAGCTCCTGTGTTTTTATCAAGAACTGTGTCTTCATTTCAAGAAAGTGGAAGTCGCACCGAATCCGTTACAATTTGGCGCCCAACGTGGGGCTTCTTCTGGACTTTCTTGGAGTAAGTGTGACTTTAGACATTTTTTCATAAAGACTGTTTGAATTTATAGACTTTGTTTTTATGGTGATTACTCGCGCAATGGATGACCAATTAAAACAACTTCTGGAAGCAATTAATGCCACGAAAAGCGACTTGGCTGAAAGTTTGGCGGCTAAACAAGAACAATTAAAAAATGATATGGCGGCTAATCAAGAACAATTAAAAAATGATATGGCGGCTAATCAAGAACAATTAAAAAATGATATGGCGGCTAATCAAGAACAATTAAAAAATGATATGGCGGCTAATCAAGAACAATTAAAAAGTGATTTGACTGCAAGTTTTACTGCAAATCAAGAACAATTAAAAAATGACATTGCGGCTAATCAAGAACAATTGAAAAGTAATTTAATGGTACTGAAAAATGATTTAGCTTCTAACCAAGAGGAAATTAAAAACGACCTTACTTCGGTAAAGACTGTAATGGAAAATAAATTTAATGAGATAGAGCATCGAGTTGATGCTTTTGATGAAAAATTTGAAACAGTAGAAAACCGTATCGCAACAGTTGAAAATCATGTGGATGAGAAAATTAAAAACATGGGAAGGAGATTGGCGATCGCGGAAAGCAGCTCTGTACAGTTTGGCGCTCCCACATCGGTTGCTCGACCGTCCATTAAACTAGCCACATTTGATGGGAAAACTTCGTGGCAGGTTTACAAAACTCAATTCATGATAGTGGTGGAAGCGAACGGATGGGACTCTGCTACCAAGGCCTGCCATCTTGCAGCATCCCTGAGAGATGACGCAGCGGACATTCTTCAGACCCTTCCGGACAGCCAGCGCCTGGATTTCGCCGCCCTCACATCTGCGTTGGAGCTTCGCTTCGGTGAGAAGTGCCAGAAAGATTTCAGCCGACTCCAGTTGAAGTCCCGTTTCCAGAAAACCGGGGAAACCCTGCAAGAGCTAGCGGCGGACGTCGAAAGACTGTCTCATCTTGCTTTTTGCGACTGTCCTGCGGATGTTCGAGACAACCTGGCACTCAACTATTACATCGACGGGGTTCGAGATCCGGAAATCCAGAAAGCTCTACGGATGGCGGATGTCAAAGACCTGAATTCTGCTGTTGTGTATGCGATGAAGTTGGAGGCCGCCCAGCAAGCAACCCGTGTGGATCGCCATCCCATCCGAACTCTGGAAGCTGATGAGTGATTCCAGGTCGTCCCATCTCGCTGAACTTGAGAGACAACTCGGTGACTTGGCAAGACATCTGAACAGCATAACAGCCCAAAAGAAACAAGAGCAGAAGTGCTGGAAATGCGGTAGTGAAGGGCACCTGCGAAGGAGTTGTCCGGCTCGCCAAGCTACGCGAGGGAAGGATATCACCACCACCAGAGCTCTGCAGATTTCCTCTTCTAGTAGTGGCAGTAATGGACTTTTCATTTACGCACATGTAAATGGGAACCCCTGCAGACTGATTGTCGACACTGGAGCCAATGTGACAATCATTAGGACAGATGTGGCTCGTGAATTTGGATTGAAACTGCTGTGGACATCGCCACGCGTAAGTCTCCAGACTGTGACAGGTGACAAGATCGAGATTGACGGTAAAGTGGACTTGGAAATAGTGTTTGGGAATGCCACCTACCATCATACGGCATTCGTCGCTAATATCACGGACCCCTTCATTCTCGGATTGGACTTTTTGAAGAAATATGACTTCACTCTCGACTTCAAGACTAATGAGCTGCACTCGATGAGAGAAGACATAGCCGTTTTCCCTGCAGGAAGTGATGTAAAATCCGCTCATCAAATAATAGCCCAAACAGATTTATCGATTCCCTCTAGGTCAGAATCATTAATACCTGGCTCTCTTGAAGAAAGCAATAGTTTTCGATTTGGACTCGTTGAATACCCTAACCTAAGCAATAACCTAAAAGGAGTGCTGGTAGCATCTACGCTTGTGGACCTTGCTAATGATGTAATTCCTGTGAGAGTCGCCAACGTGAGTGAAAGGCCAAGGAATATTCGGAAAGGTGAAGCGTTAGCAACTTGTACTCCAGTAAACTGCATCATTAGAAGAATCAATTCCCCCGAGACTGTGTCTTCTGGGATCTTGACATCGAAGTTAATTGGGAGTGCGCCATTATCGAAAGATCAAAGAACTGCTGCGGAACAATTGGTGGACGACTTCAAGCATCTGTTTTCATCTACATCAGAGGATGTGGGCCGGACGAATTTAACGCAGCATAGGATCTACACTGGAGAACACCTCCCTATTAAACAGCATCCAAGACGACTACCGTTCGCCAAGAAGGAAGAGGTTGAAACCCTCCTGAAAGAGATGAAGGAGAATGATGTAATCGAACCGTCATCCAGTCCTTGGGCGTCTCCCATCGTCTTGGTCCGAAAGAAAGATGGCTCCACCAGATTTTGTGTCGATTACCGACGGCTGAATGAAATCACCAAGAAAGACAGTTACCCTCTTCCACGGATAGACGACACCTTGGACACTCTTTCCGGACACAAGTGGTTTTCGACCCTGGACTTGAAGAGCGGCTACTGGCAGGTTGAGATACACCCTGATGACCGAGAGAAGACAGCGTTTACAACTGGACAAGGCTTATGGCAGTTTAAAGTGATGCCCTTCGGCCTCTGCAATGCACCAGCTACGTTCGAGCGTCTTATGGAGACAGTGTTAAGAGGACTCTCTTACGAATCCTGTCTGGTCTACTTAGACGATATCATCATCGTGGGACGCAGCTTCGAAGAACATCTGGCAAATCTTAGGAAGGTGCTGCAAAAGCTTAAGGAAGCCAATCTGAAGTTAAGCCCGTCCAAATGTAATTTGCTCCGCCGGGAAGTGAACTACCTTGGTCACATCATCTCTTCTGAGGGTGTACAAACCGATCCAGAGAAGGTATCTGCGGTCAAGAGTTGGAGTCGTCCCGAAAACATCCATCAGCTGCCAAGTTTCCTGGGGCTCTGTACGTACTACAGGAAGTTTGTGAAGGGTTTTTCCAACATTGCACGACCTTTGCATAAGCTGACGGAGAGCAAGCAAAAGTTTGAATGGTCCAATGAATGCGAAGATGCATTTCTACGACTGAAGGAGGCTTTAACATCAACGCCTATCCTCGCCTATCCTCAGCCTGAAAAACCCTTCATCCTGGACACTGATGCGAGCAACGAGGGCATTGGAGCTGTTTTATCCCAAGAAATTGACGGCAATGAACATGTCTTTGCTTACTGGAGCAAATGCTTATCAAAGTCGGAGCGAAATTACTGCGTCACCAGAAAGGAGTTACTGGTCATAGTGAAAGCTGTAGAACACTTCCATCATTACCTCTACGGCCGAAAGTTTCTGCTTCGGACAGATCATGCCTCGTTAACTTGGCTTTTGAACTTCAAAAGTTCGGAAGGCCAGATAGCCAGGTGGATACAGCGACTCCAGGAATATGACATGGAGATCAAACACCGAAAAGGATTATCTCACGGTAATGCTGACGCTTTATCAAGAAGACCCTGTCCTGAGAACTGCCACTATTGTTCCCGAATCGAGAAACAGTATGGAACGACTAGCCCTACCGCCTATCAGGTGACAGTGACTCCAATATCATCAGAACCTGATCCATGGAGTGACGACCAAGTTCGAAAAGATCAACTTGAAGACCCCGACATAAAACCAATTTTGGAGTTCATGGAGAGTGACAGTCGGCGACCTAGCTGGCAGGACGTTTCCATCTTTAGTCCTGCAACAAAAAGATACTGGGCTTTATGGAATTCACTCCATTTATGGAACGGCGTACTGTACCGAAAATGGGAATCTGATGACGGCAAAACGTCTAGGTGGCAGTTACTACTTCCCCGATCAAGGATTTCAGATGTTCTGAAAGAAGTACATAGTAGTGCGACTGGAGGACATTTTGGTGTGTTGAAAACCCTCAATAAAGTTCGGGAGCGCTTCTTCTATAGCAAGGCGAAGGATGACGTGGAGAAGTGGTGCCATTCTTGTGACGCCTGTGCTGCTCGTAAAGGACCGAAGAAGAGAAGCAGAGGGAAGCTACATCTGTACAACGTTGGAGCTCCCTTCGAACGAATTGGGATCGACATCCTGGGTCCTCTACCAAGAACTGCTGATGGGAACAAATACATTCTTGTTTCCATCGACTACTTCACCAAATGGCCGGAAGCATATCCCATTCCAGATCAAGAGGCTACCACCGTAGCAGAGACTCTAGTCCAACATTGGATCTCGAGATACGGAACACCTTTGCAGATTCATTCCGATCAAGGGAGGAATTTCATCTCTGCTGTGTTTAAGGGCCTATGTCAAATTTTCGGAATTGAGAAAACTAGGACAACACCACTACACCCACAATCGGACGGCATGGTGGAGAGATTTAACCGCACAATCCTGAATAATCTCTCGCTTATGGTATCCTGAAATCAACAGGATTGGGACAAGGAGCTACCTTTGTTCCTGCTGGCCTACCGCAGTGCTGTCCACGAGACTACTGGATTTGCCCCATCTCAGATGCTCTTCGGACGAGAGCTTCGGCTACCTTGTGATCTCGTCTTCGGTCGTCCTCCGGATGCGCCTGCATCGCCTGAGGAGTACATCCAGGATCTCCAGGACCGGTTGGAAGACGTTCATAACTTCGCACGAGAGCGAATCAACATCGCGGCGGAGAAGATGAAGACCCGATACGACACAAGGTCTACTGGACATGAATTCAACGAAGGCGACAAGGTTTGGTTATGGAATCCCATCCGACGGAAAGGTCTGTCACCCAAATTGCAGTCGCATTGGGATGGACCCTACAAAGTCCTTAACCGACTAAATGACGTCGTAGTGAGGATCCAAAAATCACCTAATGCAAAACCTAGGGTTGTACATTATGATCGGTTAGCCCCATACTATGGCCATAGTTCATAAGTATTACGTAAACAACAATGGTTGATAACATAAAAGTTGTAGATTATTTTTTTTGCTTTTAATGTTTAGTAATATTTCTTGTTATTATTGTGTCTCCTATGCATTATTGGTTATTATTTAATGTGTGTATTTGAGAACTTGTGATAGAAGTTTGGCACCCTTTCTGGGGATTGTACTGCCCGGGACGTGCAGTCCTTAGGAAGGGGGCAATGTTACAAATCCTGTAAATAGTAATTATTGTAGTAACGTAACCTGTAAATAGTTTTCCGTAATGAATATACAACCCCTTTTCATTCGGCTAAAGTATACGACCCCCTATTTTCTTTTCTTTTCATTGATAAAATTTGATAACGGTCTACGCATTTCGCGAAGAGGTAAGAATGTTGCGGAAAATTCTTCGATGTTTATAAAAGCGTCCTGCGTGATAAAGAGAGTGAGTTTCGATTGAGGATTTCGAACTGAGAGTGTGTATTTGCTCTGTTTATAGCGAGGCATTTCGCTGTGTTGTTTTCGTATTTGGAAGTAAATACGAGTGTAACCGTTGAGTTTACGGTGTTGAGTGATATTTGCTTAATTGCTGATGATTATTTTAGCAGTTGTTAACGATTTCTCCTGTACATAGTGTAAATAAAGCTCCTGTGTTTTTATCAAGAACTGTGTCTTCATTTCAAGAAAGTGGAAGTCGCACCGAATCCGTTACAATATAATTTTACTGTTTAATTAATAACACTAACAATGGATGATATAATCACTCATTTCGTGACTTACAGGCAGTCTATAAAAAATGATACGCTTTTTTCTTAAAACAAATTTGATTCCCTTCTGTCACAAAGTGTCACTTACCGAACCCCTCACCTTAACTCTTACGCTGTTCTTTATAAGCATATTGTTATTTTAGAAATGAGTGATGTCACACTCTTCAATACCCCATACCTCCCCTAGTCACAAACTCAGAATTTCAAGAAATTTCCCTCCCCCACACACAAATCTTAACATAACTTGTGTACGGCCCATCAATAAAATTTCCTTAGTACCGAAATAACCTAAACTTTGGATCTGAACAAGAAAAAAACTTCGTATTTTTTTAGAACATATTTTTCAATCGCATATTTAAGAAAAAATCGTACGAGTCTTTATGGAAGTCAACAATGTACGACGCCTTTTAATTCATATTTTGTTATGGAACTTATGAGTTTTTTTACTACCCATGAAGATTTTTTTAGCAGTATTATTTCCCTAAAAAAGGGGGGGGGGGAGGGAATTAGGAATTACTTAATCACAAGCTGCCAAAAAATATCATTATCATTGTGTCAATATGATTTTTTTAATTAAAATAAGTTTTGAGGTACGGGGAGTTTAAACATGTAAACGCTAAATTACTTTTTCGTCATTATACGAGAGATAAACATTGTATTTACGAAAATACTCACTGAAATTTCTGCGCAAGTTTCCATTATAACTACCTCGGTCGAACTTAGCCATTTGCTTTTGGTACATTAGTGCGTACAAACCTTTGAATGCATAAGCAGCCAAAATGTCAATTTTTGCCATCCACAATTTCAGCATACTGACATAGTGTCTGTACGTACATCTGTATGTATTTCGCATTATTCACAAACAGTTAACCGTAGAAGATTAAAACTTTGCATGTAGGATCTGTATAAACTGTAGTTAATCACCACGACGAAAACAGGATGAGTCTATTTTTGTGTGTGCTATGCTGCATTGTAGTTCTATAAATTAAGGGAAAACTGAGAAGCATAAGTTGCTATTTTTGTATGCCAATACTGTAAAAATTCTCAAATAAATTCGTTTCCCTGAATCAAAACGTACCATAAACAAGAAGCATAAGTATTGCAGAACATTTGAAAAAAATAAAATACAAAACAATGCAATGATTTTTCAAAGTATATTTTTACAACTCCTCTTATTTTTATCAAACGTGATATTTTATGCTCTTTTAAGCTAACACAAAACGCAAGAAACGGAATTACCCACTTCTTCTTGTTCAAATCAAACATAAAGACATTCCGCCCAGTAATTTTCCACCAGGATAAAAGAAATCAAAATCCTACGATGTAACTACACAACTAATGTTATTTTACAGCAAAACCTTTCGTTAATCTACACAAACCATTTATCGGAAAGTGAAAATCGAAAGAGTTTTTAGATTCCTCTGAATGAAAGAGTTTGATTTTTTTTTCCTAAAACAAAATCGAATGTAGACGAAATAAAATCCCAGCCAAAGCAAACAACTTTCGCTACATCGTATCGGTATTTAAATATTTTGTGTCACACTTGGGGCTTTTTGATGGCAAACGTTTTCGCCGCACAAACTTGCTGCTGCTGTTTCAGATAAAAATATACTACTTTTAATGGACAGTGAGATGTTATTTGAGCCGAACATAAAAAATAGCTTTTGGCTCGGTGAAAGCATATCTAATATTCTTAAGTCACCTTTTAAGTGCTTTCGACATTGCGAGAGATTGCAACTGCGATTGAAATTAAACAAGTGGAATTTCTTAAAGATAGTTGTTCCTTTAGTTGTAGTTTCAAACGGCCCTAACTTTGAAATTTTATGTGAAAAATAAAGATACCATTAACTCGGAAGGCACGATCTATGATATTCTTTTATAAGTACTTTTTGAACTTTATGGCAAAGATAAGTGTCTGAGTAAATGTTTTATGAGCTTACTACTTCGGAATAGTTTTTTAAGATTGAAATGTTTGGAGGAAAGTTAGATTTAGATTTCAATCAATAGCAAATAGTCAATAGCTTCCATGAGCCTTGGATAGTTGTTGCTCTTTTTCTTCACATGCGATGGGCAAGAGAAAAATCCAATAACGATAAAAATATAGTGCTGAAGTTTTTAATTGGAGCCACCGTAACGATTTTTACCATAATCGCTGAAATCTTGCCTTTTGATGCCTTCATGAAGAACTTCTTAAGCCTCAAGTGGTTAGTTCTTCTGTTCAAAGAAAGCATTTTCTACTGCTTTAACGTCAGATTAAAAAAAAATATTGCACCTCTTTGATACTAAAGCTGATATATTTCGAGTCCGGAACTGTGCAAAAATTGAGGCAGCGAGAAGCAACAGGATGTAAGTGGATATGTTCAAGTTTTGAGTAAAACGCTTTTCAAGTTCCTGTACTATATACGCCTTCATTGAGAATTTTTCTAAACCATGCTGTATAGCAGCAATTACCACGGCTACTAATACTATATCTTGCAGCAAAAAAGAGGAGAGGGTCACCTACCATTTGTTCTGGTTATCTCCAATTTTTTAATTTTGGCTTTTACATCCCTGTGCCTCAATTGCATGCTCGTTTTTCTGCCCTCAGAGTATATTTATTGTATTTAGACTGAAAAAATGAGTTTTCAAAATAATCGTATTATACTAATTACTGCGAAACCCTTGAACTCAAGTACTGATTTCTAATAAAACAATCAGCTGCCGTCTTAGCCTTAAGATGCTAAGACATTATGAGCATAGTTCATCATCAAGGCTTGCACTTGTTTCTTGATTTTTTACTTCCTTTTACAAACTAGTATATTGTGGCCATCACGAAACTTTCTTCTATATTTTTCCTTTTTCTGATCCCTCCCCATGCTTGACGAGGAAGCAATATTCCTAGTCAGTAATATTAGTCTTAATTATTGTAAAAGCAAAGCAGAGAGCGAAAAATTGAAAGTTATTTTAAAAGCCTTGTTTGAATTAATTACAAAAATTTTATTTGTTAACAAACATAAGATGGCAACACTTAAAAATTTTAAATCATTATTGAGATAATATTTCCGATTATTTCCATACAATTAAAATCACGAGAAATACGCAGACGACAATCTATTACGATTTATCTTTCTTATTGTTGCATTAATAAAGCTATTTTTATTTGCATAAAAAAACCA
Organism: Uloborus diversus; assembly: GCF_026930045.1. Lineage (NCBI taxonomy): Eukaryota > Metazoa > Arthropoda > Arachnida > Araneae > Uloboridae > Uloborus > Uloborus diversus. The sequence continues at coordinate 41,173,445 of NC_072737.1, forward strand.
GCCCCTCTTGGAGCGACTGGAGTCAAAATTGAACCAAAACCTGTTTACGTATGGATTCACATATATTCCAAATTTCAACCAGAACGTAGCATTAGTTCTTGAGATAGGGCACTCACAATGGTAAAAAAGAACGGGCGATTGCGCTACCCCCTTTTTAGCTGTTGACACCAAAATGAAATCAGCTCTTATACCCAATAAGGGCTACTTGCCGATAAATTTTTCTTTCATATCGTTCATTATTTCTTGAGATACAGCAGTCACAATTGACGACAAAAAACGTTCTATAGCTCAACCCCCGTTTGAGTTATTGACACCAAAATTGAATCAGCACTTGTTCCTGTTAATGGCAACATATGACCAAATTTTGTTTGATTCCGCCAGTTACTTTTTAAGCAATAGCAAGCACACGTAACTCAAAAAACGTCCCATTGCTCCACCCCCCTTGGAGGAATTCGCGCCAAAAGCCAATGGGCACAAGTTCACATAGGGGCACATATGTGTACCAAATTTCGTTCAATTTCATGCGGTAGTTTTTGCTGTAGAGCGGCCACAAAAAACTGGTCACACACAGACGTGACACACACACATACACACAGACAGACATTTTTCAAAAATAGTCGAAATGGACTCAGCACACCTCAAAACGTTCGAATCCGTCTAAATTCGAAAATTTGCACGAATCCAATACATTCTTCTATATATTAGATTTAGAAGAAAGTAAAAAGGAAGTATTGTATTCGCGAAAAAATTTTCACTCAAAATTCGCCCTTAACTTCCATTTTGCTCACCCCCGAATTAATGTTGAGTTTTTTTTTTCAACACGACCACACGCGGATAAGTGCCTAAGAACGTATAAACACCCGAAATATCCATTTTGACATTTCTCGAATTAATTACAACGACTTTTCTCGTGACGTCCGTATGTACGTATGTACGTGCGTATGTATGTCGCATAACTCAAGAACGGTATGGCCTAAAATGTTGAAATTTGGTACGTAGACTCCTAGTGTGGTCTAGTTGTGCATCTCCTCTTTTGGTTGCATTCGGGAGTTTCTAAAAGGGTCTTTTGCCCCTTTTTGGGGGGAAATCATTGTTAATTTCGATGGATAATGTGGTGTTATAATTTGGCGGACACTTGGCGATACATCGTCTGTCTTTTGGTCGCCAAGTTTTGTCGCCAACTTGGCGACAAATTTGGCGGTTTTTTTTTTAAATCTGGTTTTAATTTGGCCACTGATGGTGATATTTAGAGAGTAAACTATTGAATCACATTAAAATTGCAATATTGAGAAAATGACATTAAATTGGAGTAAAAGGAAGTCATGTGATGCACACATCAGCTCGTTTGTTCTGTTATACCAATTGACACGACTTTCAGAAATGAATGTTTTTGATTTGAAAGCAAGGCATTCTTTAAAAGTTAACTTAAATTAAAATAAGATAAATATTTAAAAAAAAAAGAACATGAACATGGGTCATTTACGGTTTTTGTTTTCAAGCAACTGATACTTAAAAGCATTCTTCTTTTAGTTTTTAGACTCCCCAAAAAAGCAGTTTTAAATAAAAGCTAATAAAACAATATTTATAACTAAGTAAAATAAGTTTTTTGTTTGTTTGGTTGAGTAAATAATTGTTATGTTTGCGTTTTGTTTTGTTGAGTAAGAAATATTTCTTATAGAATTACTTTTTACTCAAAGAACATCGTGAAAATGTGGTTTATCCCCAGTTTTGCCGATATTCAAAATTTCCTCCCCCCTTACATGAATAAAGTGATATTATTGACACTGAAACGCGGGGGGGGTGGGGGGGAATTGTGTGTTGGCGAAACTGGGGAAACATTGAAGAGCAATGCTCGAAAAAATGTCCCGTACGTAACGCTAAGTTTTTTGTTTTATTCAAGTAACTATTAATTAAATATCGGATTAACTGTTATGCTTTGATAGTACAGTAAAACCTGATTATCCGAAGTAATTGGGACCGAACCTACTTCGGATAATCGAAATTTTGGATAATCGGAAATTCATCTATAATAATTTAGTTTAATATGTATTATCATCTTTAAACTGTTATTATGACTATTTTATTTGTTAAATAGACTAAAATTATAACTAATAATAAATTTATCTCTGAAACAAAAACTTACAATCGTTTCACTGGAAGATTCACCTGGTATAAATTGGCCATCCTTTTTCCGTGCAGCTCTATCCCGAAGTTTTGTTAAAGCATGAGTTCAGAGGAATCACTGTTCGTGTTGTTCCAATCAAACAAGGCAGTTTAAGAAACACTCAAAAGCATCACTGTTAATGATCTTATTTACTCCGGAATCACTATCATCTTCATCATCTTCTTCTTCTGGAAAATTTTGGAATGCTGCTATCAATTCCTCATCATTGAGCAACGGGAAGGAAGACAATTTAACCAATCTCTGAGTTCTCTATCCTCACAATTTTCAAAACCTTTCATTGTGCTAAAAAGGCTTGATAATTCAGCAACACTCTCTTTCACAACGTCTGTATCATTTTCATCTGCGATAGTTGAAAAATTCGGCAAAAGTTTTCGCCAACGTCGTCTTAGTGTTATCTGCACTCTTAGTTTGGAAAGGACGGCTTGCATACGGAACAAATGTGAGACAAAGAAAAAACTCTAAAAATGCGTGTTTGTTAAGAGAAAATTTTGGATGATAGAAAGTGAAAAAAAACAAAAGAGGAGACAAAACCGACTTCGGTTAACGGCGAGTTTCGGTTGATCGGGTTTCGGATAAGGGAGGTTTTATTAGATAAAAATGGAACAACGTTTAAAAGCACAAAAAGGATGAAAGTTTTTAAAAACGCAGACATGTTTCGGAGGCAATAGCCTCCTTTCTCAGTGCGAAATGAACAAATGGATGAATCAAGGTCAAGGGAGAGTTTAAATGCGTAGCCGGAAAAATATTATCCTTTTTGTGCTTTTAAACGTTGTTCCATTTTTATCTAATTTACCCTGCCAAAAAGCTATCGCTTTTCAAGAGAGGTTTTACTGTATAGTAAAGCATGTATTATTTCAAAACAGCATTATTTTTTGAAGGCTTTGGTTAGCTGGAAAAAATAAAAACTTAGCGTTACGTACGCGACATTTTTACGAGCCCTGAAAATGTTTATACACTGACTAAGTTCAGATGAAGAAGCAATAATTGACATGTAACATTCCATTAAAAAAGAACGCAAACGTAAGCTCATTTTTTTCTCTTTTTCGTAAAAAAAAAGTAAAGCACGAAATCAAGCTGAAATTCATGACTGCAAATGCATTAGCAATATACCTTCTTTTGACAGAAATGTCGGACAGATAGAGTAAATGAAAGAACTTCAAATGTCTTAAAGCATACCCAAAGGAAATAAAGTTTTTCAAAAAAGTTACGGTAAAGCGAACCTGTTTGAACTTAAGTTGAGGAAAAAAGTTTTAAACGACACGGGAGACTAAAAATATTTTAGCTTGTTTGCAAGAAACAATTCTTTTGACATTAATTTAAGCCGACTATATTTGAAGGTTTAGCTTTAGATTTACTTTATTTTATTTTGTTTATTTGTTTTTGCTATGCTTCTCATGGGAAGTTTGGCTGGTGGAGTGAACTGAAAATAAAAGTGGCATAAAAAAAATCGTTCCACCTGCTATCTTCGACGCGCACGCGATAAACTTTGTTTACACCAAATCGTTTACGAATTCACCTGTTACCCTACGTGGCAAAATCGGCTGGCACGTTCGGTTCTTAAACGAAAAGTTGGTGGTTTAAGCTCACCCGGGAGAGTAAGATGCTTTTTAATATTGAAAAATAAAAAATAAAAATAAAGAAGCAATCGTGGGACTGGCCGAAAGAAGCTATGCTTTTATTGAATAACATTCATAGTCCTTAGTTGTATTTCATTTTCCAACTATATTTTACCGTTTCTTGCTCCATTCTTAGTTTAAAGACAATTTTCTCTGATAGGTCAGACGTAGTTATTAATCTGCGAGATCTTCAACAGCTTTTGGTTTAGGTCAAATATTTAAAGAAAAGTACAATCAGTGTGAATAAGATCTCTGCTAGTCAATATGAATGAAGCTTTTCAACTCAGAGAGAGCCAGCATTTGAAGAGAAGTAAGTTATAGCAATCAGCATAAAGCACTTTGAAGCAGAAAGTGATGTGTCACAAATGCCGCGAGTAAATGTGAATTTTCCACTGGCATCTAAAAAGCCCTTCCATGATTATATAGAAAAATATAACTCAAGGCAATTGGACAAACATAAAAACATCCCAAAAAGAAACAGAGTCCTTAATTATCTCATCAAAACACTGCTTTGATTTTATTAAAATAAGTTTCAGATTAATTTTACTGAAAAATAAAATGCTATAAATGTGCAATTTTGACAGCACCTTCCTCTAACCTTTCTAAAAAGTATGGTAGCGTCACTGGTAAGAGCTGCGTTCTGGTAGTTTGTGTCAGTACCATTTGTTTATTTTCAACTTTACTGTAGCTTTATGTCCGCTGTAACAACTTACCCTTGTCACAGCCAGTCCCAGTCTCCCTTTTACGTATGTTTTTTAATATGTAAAAATGTACACATGTACAGCTACAAATTGAATCTGTTTTTCTAAATTGACAGTACGTTTCAGAGCTTATTCTCCAAGCAATTAAAACTTCAAGAAAATATTGGTGTATTTCATATTGTTTAGTTCTATAAAGTGAGGTGAATAAAATACAGTCGACTCGCGCTACAACGCGATTCGACTTACGCGAAATGACTGTCACTCGAGTTTATCACCTATATCGAATTTTATACCTAACGCGAATTCCTCGCACGCAACACAAGAATGTTTGGAAGGGAATCACTGTGTGTAAGTCTCAGTTTTGTTATTGGCTACTAAAAATATTTTTTACGTGAATAGACCTTCATCCCTTTAGCATCAATGACAGTGGAAGTTCCCACATCGTACTGATCTGAATTATGTTAATGATTTGTTAATGTATACAAATAGATACTCCTCATTTTTCTTTTTCTTTTTTTCTCATTCTAAATGCAAAACGTTCATGAAATATAACTACACCTAAGAATGCTGTTTCATCTACAGTTTGTGAAGATAGACAGAAAAAGCGAAGGTTTCTGACAATTAAAGATAATATTCTCGATTAGCTTAAACAAGTACAAAGTGCATCGAAGGCAGCACGACAATTATGTAGAAGTAAATCTCTCAAATGTACAATTAAAAGTCAAGAAAAGGAAATCCATAAAAGTTCGCAGAGTAAGCAAAATACAAAAAGTATGAAAATGGAAGCTGCCTTGCATTTTTTTAAGTTTCAAATATTATTACTGGACCAACTGTACATTACCGCTATAATAGTGCATTATGTAATTATTACTACATACGGTACGTACCGAACTGGTCTATTTTATGTCCCTTTTTCCCATTGAACTTTTGTGAAGTGTAACAGTATTTCATCTTTATCTTCTTTACTAATAATAAAGCTCAAAGTCTGTCTGTAGGATGTCTGTGACGCGCATAGCGCCTAGACCGTTCGGCCGATTTTCATGAAGTTTGACACAAAGTTAGTTTGTAGCATGGAGGTGTGCACCTCGAAGCGATTTTTCGAAAATTCGATTTTGTTCTTTTTATATTCTAATTTTAAGAAACTTTTTGCGAGCAAATGATCACAACGAGGAATAGTAAATTACGAAAACATCATAACGTGGAACTGTAACATAGGCGAGCCATTTAACATAGACAATTGGCGAGAAATTCATCCTCCATTATTTGTTAAAAATACAGGCGAACCAAATGACCGTTTAATTTTCTATTACGGGCAAAGCCTTGCGGGTGCCACTAGTCTTCACTAAAACAGCTTACAAAATAGTTAAAATTCATTGCTTTATGTAAGAAGTGGTAATGCATAGTTAAGGAATGGATTAAAACAGTTTGAGGTGGTGTTTACAAGTGACTAAAATAATTGGGCATATTTAAAAAAAAATGCACACATATACCTTTTTCTACAACGCAAAATTCCGACTTACGCGCGGAATCTTGGAACGTATCTCTCGCGTAAGTCGGGACTCGACTGAATTTAAAGTGCTAGGCATAGAGCACAGGATATCCCAATACAGTTAGAAATAACACTTGTACTTACTCCTTCAGTATTATATTTCGATAGCGGACCTTCCTGTTTGAATTCGTTTAGAACGTCTGACAATTTCTTCGAGGAATCTGAAAAGGAAAATCGAATTAAAAAAGGATATATTTTTATATTTTTTAGCTTAATAACAAAACTGCATTACTAAATGAATCATTTAACCAACGTTTTGATGCACAAAATTTGCAAATCACTACAGACACGTGTTCCTTGTAACACGTGTCTGCGGTAATCTGCAATTTTGTGCATCAAAATGTTGGTTAATTAATTCATTTAAATTTCAAGCACAAAGGTGTTTATTCGTCAAGACTGCATTAGTTTTATTGAAACCTTGTTACGAATACATTAAACCTAATCCATATTTTAAGATTAAAATCAATAATAAAAAACAGCTCTATGTTAGTTACAATACATGGCAAATATGCCCATCCAAATATATTCATTAATCCAGTCAGAAACATTTGTATTATGCTAAAATATGTATGTAAATTTCTTGCATTCGAAAATGCATGCAATGTTTAAAAAAAAATCCACGTTTTGGAAAAGGAAAGGTTTTGTGTCGATGCAGCAATACCATCGATGTTTTAATTTGTAACATCGATGTTATAAATAATCGATACTTTGCTTTTGACCTCAGGCACACATTCACCATCAAAAAACCTTTGTATTTTTCAATTTCTGATTCATTGTTTCCTTTATTTCACATTTGTTTCGAAAATTTTTACTATACATTAATCCTTATTTCATGTCATTACTCAATTAAAAAATTATAAAGTGACAAAATATCGGTTACATGGGAAAAAAAAAAAAAAAAAAAAAAAAAAAAAAAAAAAAAAAAAAAAAAAACAAGTTTTTAATTATTTGCAAGTTTCAAGATTCAAGTTTTGAAACAAACTCCTCTAGCGATTAAAAAAAAAATACTTTCGACGTAAGCGCTGAAAAAAAAAAAAAAGAGAGAAAATAATCAATATGGAAAACTGAGAAAGACCACCCGTCATCGCAAGTTAGTGTAATGTTCTCTAAATATCTTTTCACTGCAGCAGTCTTATCATAGCCGTAAAACAACATTTACAGAAATGTTCTTTTAAAATCACGAACTGAAAGACTCGGCCAAAACTAAACTCAAAATATAAAAGTCTACCGTCATGTTAAAAAAAAAAGTTAACTAACATATTTTTTGTGTTGGATGCAATGAAGCTATTTTTTGAAATTTTATAAGTTAAGTATATTGTTCCTACATACTTTTTTAAAATAAGAAACCCTTTTTGTTTAGTATCAAGCTTTATTACGGAAGATCAATTTTTTGACTCATCATTTAATCAAGTGTTTTGCAATAATCCGGATTTGAACAATTATGCTTTTACTTAAACTAGAAAACATATTCCCTTTTATTATATTTGGAGATATCATTTAGTAAATACATGTTTATTGTAAATGTTTTAGATCTGAAAGTGCTGAAATAAGTTCTTTTCCAATCCGTTGAAAGCAATTTTGGTATCTACTTTGTAAATAGAACAATCAATTTAGTTTCGTGACATTGCTTTGACATAATATATAGCCACTGTTGAAAAATTAAACCATTATTTGAGGCTCTTTGAATGAGCAGTGGAAAAGCCACTAGTTCTCACGCAAAGATAATCGATGTTTAGTATATCATCTTATTGTATTGAACCGTAAAATAATTTCGTCCAAAACAATATTATATACCACACTGTCAATTGGGTTTTGCTTCTCAGAAGTTTTATATATATATATTTCGTGTATTATTAATTTAAAAACATTCATTATCAATGTAATTTGGATACATATTTCGTTTGAAAGTTCATCCTGCAGCTAAAAGTTGGCATTACATCTTCTTTCTGTGTCTCAAGTATGAGAGATGAAATCTGATTTATTCAAAATAGCTTTTAAGAGCTGTTTACCTGTTCGAGATTACTTTTACGTGGTACTGACGAATTTTTATTTTTTTTCTTTAAGTGACCTAATGTACGGCTAAAACGCTGTTTTTTTTTTGAGCAATCAAGATTGCTTATTTTTCTCATTTGACTGTTTTGAATTCCTATAATTTTATTTTCCGACCAGCATCCTCTGCCAGCACCACCGTCGCGTCGACCGACCTCACGATGCTGCTCCTTTTGCGAAAACCGTCTCCAGGTTGCGTCCATATCCTACACACACATACACACACTCATGCCTGCGCACAGACACAAACACATATGCCTACATACACACACACACACACGCGTGCGCGCGTACACACACAGCGCTGCATACACAGCACGCACACACAACCACACACATGCGCCTACACAAAAACACACGCGTATTCATACACACACACACACACTCGTGATTGCGAAAAACATAATTTGAATTCAAGATGCCAAAAATTCAAATTAATATTATTTATTTATTTTTTTTTTTGCAGCATAATGTGCACAGCATTTCGTGCTGTGAAAGAATGGCGAAATCAGCAAACAATCCCTGCATGATCTCCTTTCATTGAGCCTCTTTAGTTAGAAAAGTATTAGCTTGTTTTTTTTTTTTTTTTCCAATTCTAAGTTTCTTATCACAAACAATATGTACTGTGTGCTTTATTTTGTGTTGTCAAAATTTTATTAAAAAAATTTCCGTACACTGAAAAAAAAAACAAAAAAAAACCGTCATGTGCATGAAAAAAAAAAGTGAGAAATTTAAGAATTTTCTCACTCCTTCATGGAAAGAAATAACTAGTGAGAGAACTAAAATCTCTCTCTCTCTCTGGCCTCTCTTTGTGAGAGCATGACAGTAAACTTGAGTTTGCTGTGTTACTGCGCTATTATTAAGCGCATAAACTCAACAAACTCTTCAAGTTTACCCTCATGCTACAATGAGTTTGCAGCTACGATGGCTTAGCAAAGCATGCAGCAATTGGTTATGCTTTTGGGATTCAATTGGAACAGAGCCTTAAAAGAAGTATCCTTTTTAGAGATCTTCAAGAAGTGCAGGCCCCGCATTTGCGTATTAAAGAGAAGAAAACTTGGAAAACCACTACTTAGCAAACCCAACAAGTGTTTGACTACGCGATACGGGGGGCTCCCTGCTGTGTAACGCTAAGATTGGCCTTACTACTTCTGTCAAAATATATTCCCAATGGGTAGCGAATCTGGCCTTTTTATATTTGCTGTTCTTTTCATGCATCAATGATATTTGTGCAAATCAAAATTAGTACTCATGTATTGTGCATCCATACAATATATATATTGAGTTTCAAAAACAAATTTAATGTATCGTGTATTCATACAATATACATTTTTTTAACGTTCAGCTTTAAAAGCAAATTTAATCATTTATGGCAGCATTATTTGTATACATAACTTATTTTATTCTAGTCGCTTAAGATACTCACACTGTATGTAGTCCTGAAGCTGCTGGAATTCACCAGGAGATAATTTTTCCCACTTGAGGCTCATGTCGGGCTGTAAGGCTAGAGCTGGCATTTTCTGTGATTTTCTTCTTAGGCAGGACAAGCAACTCTACGACTGCCGGCACTGCGAAGCAATGCGGGACTAAGTGTCGGCGACAGCTGGTGTAGAGCAGGACGAAAACAGTCACACATCACCATTTCCTAAGTGGAGAGAAATTATAATGGTTTAAATAGTGATTTAGTTTACGCACTACACATATACGCCATTATTTCATTTTAACCCTCAACGTAAACACGATTAAGAAACGTTCATGAAAATAACGAGCAACTAGTATGCCTAAATTCTGCCAACAACAATAACGTATCTGGAAAAAAAAACAGGCAAGTTTCCCGCTAAAATTTAGTGAATTTTCTGAAAATAACCTAGAATATTTCTGGGGAATTTATAAATCTCCCCAATAAAACTAAGTCAAGTTTTCAGAAAAAATCAGGATTATTCCAAGAAACCTTGCATATGTTTATGGTACCCGTCAGTTAGGTGACAAAAATTTGAAAATGCAAAGGTAAGAAGTAGTTGCATTGCCCTTTAAAACAAAACAAAAACTGTCCTATTTTTCTCGAGCGTAGAAGAGAGATATAAGCCTTTTATGCAATGATAACTTCTGCACATTACTTTAATGAAGCCAAGTAGACTGAATAAATACCTTAAAAAATACCATCTAACCAAGTTTCATTGAAATACATTTCCAAAAAATATAATTTTAAACAACAAATAGCTTTTAGATTAACTATATTTACGAAGCATAATTTTTCACCAAAAAACAAGCGTTTTATTTAAAGGTTTATACCTCTTCTATGCCTTAAAAAAAAGCAAAAGTTTTTGTCTCTTTTTAAAGGGTAATGTAACAGCATCCTACCCAAACATTTTCAAATTTTTAACACTTAATAAACATTCCGTTTTGGGGAGTGAAAAAATCCATTTTTCATTTTTTCTTAAGTTAAGGCAATTTTTTCTTTATGAAGGACTACTAGTATCGACCTTTTTTTTTTCTGTGCTTTAAGTAAGTGTAACTAACTTCAGCCGGAAAAAAAAAAGTTTCCTACTGTAAGCCCCTTATCATCTTTTTTAAGCTTGAAATGACGAAAACGGCACTTTTTCAAACATGGTTTGAAAACAGAAAATTTCTAATTAAGCTTAACTTAAATCGTTTCTTTTTATGCACAAATAAAAGTTCAATCTTTTACCTTTAGAGAAAGCCGTGTTTAATCTTCCTACTAATTTAAACAAATTTATTAAAACTTTTAGAAAAATGATCAAAAATTCCAATCTTTACTCATCCACGGAGCAAAAATATAGCTATATCTCAGGAATAAAAAGTTTTCAAAGAAAAAAATTAACAATTGGGGGGTTAAGGGGGGGGGGGGTACAGTACACTGGTACATATTTCCTACCAAATTTCATCAAAATCAAAACGGTGTGACACGAAAATGTCTGAAAATTTGTTTACTTAATATGTAATGACACAGTAGTAGTTTGTGACTATTCTGATTTACTAGGAAAGTTCCTAAGTACTTTGAGAAAACATGGTCAAAGCTGATGCAGAACTGCAAACACGTACCCCCTTTTTTGCCTGCACTTCCCGCTGTTACAGAATCCAGAGCCTGTTTTTTGCCCTTTTTTGGAGCTTAGTCAACCTGAACGAACCGTAAGGGAGCTGAAACTGAAACCCTTAGAAAGAAAATTTGATTATGTGTTAAAACTAAAAAAATAAGAATATTTTTTACAGCAGTCAGGAGTCCGCATTCATGCAACTTGTAGCAATTCAGGAAATCTTTATGCAATTATCCATGATTTCCCCAGGGGATTGGTCCAAACCCGTAAAATCCCCCAGTGTTGCCTGGAAATAGTCCGAGGCGTTTCGGAATTTTCTTACAGTGCTAAGTGAGTTTATTTTTTCCGTAGTTTAAAATATCAGACTTCAAACTCATGTTTTAAAGTACTAATATAAGGGAATATGTCGATTAAATGCAAAAACAAGTCTTAATTAACAGCTGTGTGAGGGCCGGATTAAAATAGTCCCAAGGTTACTTATCTGCATCGTAAAAAATAAAAAATAAAAAACGACTAAAGTAATCATAGGAGTCAAGTCAGTCATCTTCTTCCTTACGGTCTTGAAAAATGATAGGAGGTGCTCTCATGTTTTTTTTTCCAGGAATTATGGTGTAATGGTGCACATGTATACCATATTGCAATATCATCTTACAGTAAGCAACTGTTTACTATTTTGGGAGGATATGCGAGGTACTTTTAAAAGTAATGTAATGTTAAAAGTTATTCAAGGTCGAAATATATAATGATTATTCAGTTAGGATCAGACAGCGAACTGTTTAAACAAATTAGTTGAGTTAAGGGTTTTAATTTACTAATTTTTCCCTTTTTTAGGGGATATAATGTATACATGTATGCATAATATAATCCTAAAATTGGTTTATGATCATATGATGTTACTCTTACTGAAAACCAAACCCGCGATTGCTAAAAAAAGGATTACGAAACTAATTGAAATGGAAGAGAAACATTTTCCATTTTGCAAAAAAAAAAAAAAATGCACTAGGAATATTTCAACGCAATGTAATGAGAAAATATCTTTTACTCTTTTACTAGTCATTCACATCTGTATCCCTCTTAAAATTAAAACACTTTTCTTATTCTTTTGTGAGGAAAGTTCATTATTGAACACAAAATTTCAAAATTTAATTTCATGTTTACTTACGTAATACTTTAAAGTGCAGCACTTTGATAAAACTAGATTCCATATTTTAACTTAAAAGTGACGAAAACTACTCACGCTTTTTTTTTTAAATCATTTTCCTTAATGTTTACAAAAAAAAAAAAAAAAGTTCGACGTTCAGAGCAGCAAAAAGAAAATATGTTTTAACGTTACCAAAAATCTAATAAGTATTTTATATTTTCCTTGAAGTATCTAACTTTTGTTTTTAGCTTTTAAAAGAAAGAAAACTTTTGAGTTCTAAAATATTAGATTATCTGACAGAAGTATTTGGGATTAAAAATAAATTCCATAAATAATTCTTTGCTTATATCCAAAACTGAAAGAAAACTCGTGGTAACTTCATTGTTGGTGCGTAATTAAATTTAACAGAAAATTTGTTCGATTTTCTAAGTTTTCAGTACTTTGTCCATCAGGAGAGTAAAGGAAGTACAAAACTAGTTTGTCGAAATGCCGAGCTTAAAGTATTACAATATTCTATTCCTGTAGCAATCATCTAACAAAGTTTACCATAAACAACGCTAAAATGTGTTCCAACAACTTACAGGCATGTAATATTTAGGCAAAACAGTTAATAAAAACTAAAAACTTCTGATTGTTTAAAAAACCAGAAGAAAGGATCATAGAGGTAACACATTTTAGTGTGTTTCAATGTCATTATTACGTTTTTTTAGTAAAAGATATAGTAATATATTGAAATAAGTAAGTTGGTACCACATCAATGCTTAGTACAAGTGAACAATTTAAAAGTCGTCTTACTGTGAGAGAAAAATTGACTGATATGTGCTTCTTTCTTTTGAGATGCAACAAGTTTAGTGATATAAACGAAAGTTAGCACTGATACGAAGATATTAGATTGCATTGCAAAACCAACGTAAAAAAACACAAATTTTAAAGAAATTACAGCATATAGCTATTTTTATATTGAAGTAGCTACAGTCCGACCACGGATTTTATGAAAAGGCAAACATCCGGTTCACAAGCGGAAATGAATGCATCTATAAGTTTTCAGGGTTTTCAGCTTTTGCAGATGTACAGTCTGAGTAAAAACTTTAAGGCCAGTAAACATTTTTGAGAAATTGGACATACCTTTAACTCAGGATCCAAACAATTGAGTGATAGTTATTAACCTTAACAACAAGTATAAAAGACAAAAAAAATCATTTTTAATTATTTCATTGTCAGAAAATATTACAGGTCAGCATTTGAGCCTAAGTAAAATCTTTAAGGGCAGCATAAAGAAAAGCACTATATGAAAAAATAGAAACATTTAGAAGAGTGTGTAGGCGCCACTTCTTCGAATGACTTCAAATATTCTTGTTTTCAAGATGAATCAAGTTTTTGACGAAGTTCGAGATCTGTTTTATATCATTGATCTTCTACAGTAGATTTCAACTCTATTAATGAAGCAAAAAGTCTCCCATTTGCATACACCCGTCTTGCTAAGTCGCCCAATAAGATCTCCATTGGTTTGAGATCTGGAGACTTAGCTGGCCGTTTCAAAATCTCAATATTGTTTACTTGGTGTCAATTTTTCGTACTGTTACTCGAATGGATAGATGCATTGTCTTGCTGATATTTACAATTTTTTTCCAGCAATCAGCATTTGGTAAAAGATGACTTGTGAGGACACTTTGATATGCTTGTGAATTCATTTTAACTGGAACAAACGCAACTGAGCCCATACCATTGAAAGCAAAGTCCCCCCAAGTTGCGACAGAGCCTCCACCTAATTGGCTTAGAAATATTTCTTTTATTTTTCATAAATTCTGCCAATAGTACTTCCATTCGTCTGGACTATTCAAATTCCACTTCTTTTCAGCAGAGAAAAATATTTATCCATTTGTTATCTTAGGTCGTGAATTTCTGGCTAAAGTTCAAGCGCTCTATTTTGTGTCAATTCAATAACTGAGGCTTAGCCAATTTTGCTGCATAAATAAAACTTTCAAACCTTCTAATTGTGTTATATATGTTAACTTTCGACGAACATTTAAGTCTGTCGTCTGAATAAATTTCCCGGTTGAGTACTTTCTAGTTTATGTAAATTTGCAAACTCTTCATCACTCAAGGACGAAACTCTAGGTCTTCCACCGGTGTTCTTTTTACAATAATTGTCTTTCAATCTTAAAAAAATTATTGACTACAGTCTTCAATCTTCCTATTATTTTCGCTACTCATCCCCGTAGAAAAAGCTTCAGTCTGCCCTCTTTCATCATCAGTTAACTTCTCACCTATCGACAACTTCACAAAGAGCACCAAAATTTCGAAGAAATTAATGAAAAAATTACAAGTTGAAGGGTTTCCACATTCTCATTAACTATTGTGGTATTTATTCTACTATATGTACATTTAATTCTTAAGAAATACTGGTTGGCCTTAAAGTTGTTACTCAAACTGAATTACTAATTTTGATTTTGAATCTACCACTTTTTTCTTGACAGGTTTTGTGAAGTTGCATACTTCACAAAACCTGTCTATTGCGTTATTTCTTACAAATGAAAATTAATAATTAATAATTTGATAATATTAAAATCTTTTCAATTTCATTTTTCCGTTTTTTCAAAAAAAAAAAAAAGAAATTTTACTGGCCTTAAAGTTTTTACTCAGGCTGTATGTAAGCCTCTAAATTAAGCATCAAATTTTTACTTTTCCCCCTCATTCAGGTAGACTCGTCTCAACTGGACGTTTGCAATTCCATATAATTCATATAATTTAAATTATTTGTGGACACAGGAGACTCTGGGATATGTGATATAAATCCGACCAGAAAATAATCCGACCCCTCAGCGCTGGTTGATACACTGATTAGAGATCGATGTCTAAAGATCTGCAAATGTCTGCGTACAGATCCTTGTGTGGCTTGTAGAACGTTGTCTGCCCAACTCTGCTATAACAACTAGCTCTGAAGTTAACAACGTTATTTACTGCTATCACCAAGTTTAAAAAACATGAAGATAAGGAAATATATCTTGTAAAAATTCAGGTATACAGTATGAAGCCAGAATATACGTACAATATGGATACGTTTAGGCATTCTATTGAAAATTTCATTTAAAATATAATGATGCATTTCTATTAGCAACTAAAAAGTAAAAATGTAAAAATTAATTATAATTTCAACCTAGTAAAAAGAGCAAAACATGATTTTAAGATGAAAAGTTCAAATTTAAAAAATATCACTCTTCTAAGCGTTAAAATCAAGACGATAAATGAGACAGCTGTATAAATTTATTTCCCCAAGAAAATTATTCTGCAATACATATTACCTGCATGTAGCAAAATATTTATGACAAATATTTAGCTTTATTCTGCAACCGCGTCAACACATACGATTTATCTATAGAAGTTTAATATATTGACAGTTATAACAAATCTTACCAAAATAAGTGAGTGTTTACCCCAAAATATTATTTTCCAGACTTCATTGCTTTCAAATGTATCTATTTTTCAAAGTACACATATTTCCCCAAATTCAAATCGGCTCAGTTAGTACATAGACTTTCACAATAGAAGGGAGAAATATTTTGTAAAATTCCATTTGACAAGCACAGAAATCTCCGACATTGATGTAAAATATTATGGGAATAAAGTATTCGTCGATATCGGAAAGAGCCTCAGGAATTGGATAGTTGAAAGCTTCTGTAAGTCAGGTCTGGAGCGAAGAACTGTGAAATCTTTCGTGAGAGAGTCTGTGATGTAAAACATAGCAAGAATCTTTCTTTCAAGGAAGATATCTATATTTCCATTAACACATTAAAAAATGTAGAAAATTGAAATAATATTTGTATGCTCAATTCGTTAAATAGAATGCATTAAAATGTAGTGGACCATTTGGGACCGTGAAAAGCCGTCTTTAGAGAAAATCGTTGAATAGAGCGTCGTTAAACAGAGAGCCTACTGTATTTATACTTTACTCAGTGAAAAATCAACATTATCTTTTAATTCATATGTATTTCAAAGTAAGGAACCATTTTGAATAATAATACAAAGCATCAACATCTTAAATATTTGTTTTGAATTTAAAAAAATGATTTGAAGTTGTTGCGGTTGGTGTCTCAAATCAGTTTTGTCAGTGATATTTTAACTAAAAATGGTAACTACATCGTCTTTGAATGAACGCGGGAAGATGTTAGCGACCTGTGGTGGCCATGTTGTTTTGGTGGTGTCTGTCTAATCATGGCCCTACTAGATGGCGCTGACGCTTTACGGGCCTTGACAATTCATGACTTTTTTGTGTTAAACCGATGCAACTATGATCTGCTCTTGAAATTCTTAAAAAATGCGAAACTTCATACGTCGCCCATTTTGACCGCAAGAGGCACTGAACCCAATCCTGTGTATCCATCAATCAATAGCAATGTAAATGGAAAACATGTAATGCCTGTAGCACCCTCTTTGTTGTCATGAGTTTCAGTGATTGTCACGGCCTAAACGAATTAACTGCGGCCATGGTCTAATCTATTGTTTATTATTTAGTCACTGATGCCAATCACCACGGCAAGTTATACGATTGAGAAGCATTTTGATGTTAAGAAACTTGTTTCCCAAAATGAGAGTTCGTGTGTGCAAACGTTGCGCTCGTTAGTCCATTTTACAACAACGACAGCTCTTCACAGCCGTATTTGAGACAAGGCCGACCCACACGAAGTTTACCAGCTAGCCATAATTCCAAGCGGAGTTTTCACCGTCGGCATCATTGGTTCCGTACTTTTCTTAAAATGACGTTTGTGAAGTCATTCCTGCAACAGTGAGCGCTATAGAACGATGACAACAGATTTCTTTTAGCTCAAAGCAAACGATATGGACATAGATGACTCGTAGTTTCAGCAGGACGGTCTGCATGTAAACAGAGTACTCCAGACTGAAAATTCTGCATGAGCGATTTGAGGGTATGGTAATCTCTCGTAGAGGTGATGCTTGTTGGCCACAAAGATCGTACAGTTCGATTCAGCTAGATTTTATCTTGTGTGTTTTACTAATGTCACAGGTCCATACAAATAAGCTGTAATCGACCGATACCCTTAAAGCCAACATAACCCAAGCCATTGCTGAAATTCAGCTGGTTCTATGCAGCAGTTATTGAAAAACTGACCACTCATATTCGCACCACCGAGGAACACCAGGGTATATATTTAACGTTGTTATATTCCATACAAAATGGCATACATGTTTTTTTTTAAATAAAAAACGAATTTCGTTACTACCTCTCACACAGCTTGTTTTATTTCATTTCAACACCTACGCTTTCTTATTGAAATACACTAAGTTCTTACGATGTGTCCAAGGTTTAAAAATAATTACTTTTTATTCTTTTCGTCTCATAGGACTATTAGTAATTAAAAAGTTATTGTACTTTTTTTTAAATGTTTTTATTATTTTGTAATCACCTGAATGTTTTCGGAAGGATTTTGTTTCCGATTTGAATTATGATTAACTTATATAAAATTGCTTCCAATAGCAGCATTGTAAAATATCACATGCTGATGAAGAAGTTTTTTTTTTTAATATCTTTTTTTTTTTTTTTTTGCACTGCCCTCCTTGAAATGATGGAAAGTTGTGAAATATTTTAGAAAAAATCGTGTCAAATTGTAATTTAGCTATAAATCTTCCTTCTTATTAACCAATGAGTTATTGATCTGCCGTTTGGGTAACCCCTAGATGTGTATGAACTATACTCTGCGATTGTGTGAACTCTGTTGCACATAAAAAACCCCTAGACATGCGGGACATGAAGTACTTTAAGAAATAACAACGTCAAAAAGCACAAATTGGTGATTACTGCAGACACGTGTTTTGGCGTTATAAGGAATTCCTTTTGTCGGATGTCTTTTCATTCAAAAGCTCATTTCTTTTGCATTGAAAAAGGCGTTCCTTGTAACGCCGAAACACGTGTCTAAAGTAATCTGCATCGTATGCTTTTTGACGTTGTTATTTCTTATTTAAATTTTTAGCACAAAGGTATTTACTTATCTTGTGAAGTACTTGTCTTCGTGCAAGTAATTACGGAAACAAGTCGTAAGCGTTTTGTAAACTCTCTTCGCTCATACCGATTGGGCGACGATGAAAGGTTCCTGTCACGTGCTCTAGTCACTTGCGAAACGAAGAGGTAATGAAGTTTGAAGCTTTGAAAACATTATATAAACTCAATTCGACGATAGATTTTCATTTACATTTAAAGCAAATAAAGTCAGGTGATTTTTCATTTTCTAGAAATAAGCAAATAAACATCGTTTCTCGCAAGTTTAAATCTTCTGAACTTAAATCGACTTTTCAGAAGATGTGATTTATTATTCTGAAGGTAGGCATTTATTTATGTCAAATGCTTCGGCTTTGTGAAAGCGTCAGAATGAGATTCAACTAATTCCAGTTTTGACAAGGAAAATCCTCCTCACAAGAAGTCGACGAAAATATTGGAAATATTTAAACGTTTCAGGATCAAATCTGACAAAGAACTAAAGCTAGCATTCAGTGAACGTAAATAAAGAGGTGTTTAAAGCATAGTAAGTCGGTATTTCGTTTAAATCAAGATAAATAAATTGAATATTTCGTACTTGTTCAGTTAAAAAATAATAGATCAATAACTATAAAATTAAATAAATTTACATAAGATGTCTTAATGGTTTTAAAACGGAGTAAGCAGGGAAAAACCTTACGCTAATAAATATTAAAATTGACCGTAGAAGTTTGTAAATACAGGATGAAATTAAAAAAATTATGATTCTGGTCACAACGTTTTAACAAATGTCTATGTTTTAATGTATTAAAAAAATGAATGTTTTTCTCTTAGCAATCATTATAGAGTAGTTTAGTGAAGACAAAGGAATTAACTTAAATCAAACGAAAATACTGCACAATTACGTATGTTCATCTGTGCAGTCAAAAATAGAGAACAAATGTAGTGATTATATAAATGACAATTAAGACAAAAAAAGAAGGTTATATTATTAGTTATTTAAAAAAGTTAGTTATTAAAATTAGTTATGTAAAGTTATTTTTTTTATTTGTCAATCCAATGCAACACACAAATTCAAATTTAATTTCTCAAAAAATGATTTTCAATATAAAGGGATATTTAAAGCTAGATTAAATTGGCACTTATGGTCGTAAACGCAATTTGGAGGCTCTAAAATTCTACAGTGGTTGGCCATATTATTATGGGCACTACTCAAGTTCTCGTATTTCCAAGTTTATACTCATTTTTTTAAAGAAATAAACCACGAACCGCATTTTTTTTTTTTAAATTCTGCATATCAACTGGTATTATTATTATTGTTTTTTAGAAGTGGCAACACGACCAGACTGTGCTATTTTACAAATATTTGAGGTTATTCTTGTTTTAGTCTCTAGTGAGAAAAATCAGCTGTTGTCGTGACGTTATATATTAACTATTAAGTATTCTAGAAATGTTTCTTCGAAAGTTTTGGCGTCTGCTAAAATTAATAGGTAAATAACACTTATTAAAAAAAATCACTGTTTTTACATTTTCCGATTAAATATAAATATTTGAAGTATATTATGGCTTGATATTGTCAAAACTGTGGTTTTAAGAATGGGTAAGGCTTTAATCACGTCCCCTGGAAAATGTAGGGAAATAAAAGCATTATTACTCAATTCCTAACATTTCCAGAAAGCTATTTCTATTTTAACAGGTGTTTCTAAGGCAGTAATTGCAGACACATCAAAAGCTTAAAATTGACTGAAAGCAGATCGCGTAGACAAATGTGCCAAAAAACGCATCACTGCGCCTTGTAACGGCCGTAGAAAGAGGTATATTTATTTATTTATTTATTTATTTTTGGATATTTAACACTCTGTAAAAAACATTCTGGATGGAATATCCGCCCCAGGTGGCGTATCACGCCGCTTGGGGAGCACTGGTAATAGAAACTTTTCTCGACCAAAATGCTAAAAGTGGAGTCGTCAGAAAAAGCATGCCTAGAAACGTATAATCCTATCAAAATAATAACATTATTTGTTAACAGCACTACTTACACGATTCCAGTCCTCAACAGTCATTTTTTTTTTGTTTTTTTTTTACCCACTGTATACGCTTTTTCTCAGCCTCGATACGGTGTGGTTTTTATTTTCCTTTGACCAATCACCTCCGGACAGTCCTGGTGGAAATTGTAAAGCCCTGTTAATTCATATGTAAGACGAACTACATTCTTTTTGCGATTTTGAGGGAAATGTAGCTATCTCTGGCCGGTACGCGCATTGAAGATGCGTTTTCTGCCACATTTTCCTAAGTAATCCACTTCCAGTGGCATTTTTTGGGCAATTTTAATTTTGATGTATCCAACTATTGACCTAAAAACACTTTTTATACTTGCAATAACTCTCGGGTATGTGTAGTAGGAAGTAGCAATGCTTATATTTCCCTGCACTTTTTAGGAGACATGTTTGAAGTTTTGCCCATTCTCAAAAAACAGTTTTGACAATATCAAGCAGCAGTTTAAAACAAATATTGAAATTTAATCGCAAAATGTAGCACATTGCTTTATTAATAAGTATTACTTACGTATAGCAGACACCAAAACTTTCGGAGAAACATTTTTAGAATACTTAATATAACCTCACGACAACACAGCAATTTTTTCTCATTAGAGACTAAAACGGGAATAACTTCAAATATTTGTAAAATGACGCAGGTTGGTAGTGCTGCCACTTCTAAAAAGCAATAATAATACCAGAAGCAATTCAGAATTTAAAAAAAAAGGGGTTTTTTTTTCCTTCAAAAAGTGAGCCTAAACTTGAAAATAAGAGAATTCGAGAAGTGTTCCTAATAATTTGACGATCCACTCTATACGCACATAAAGCTTTGAACTAATGGATGCAAAACTGGTCGAATTTCTTTCACCAAAGGCGATTCCGCATATCATTTTAATTTTTAAGAAATGTTTAAAGGGGCTGTCAAAAGTTTCGGCCTGTAGTTCTGACATCGGTGAAAGCTTCACAGAAAGGCTCGCCGTAGCGGCGGTTTGATTATCAAGCGAGTAATACAGTAACATATAAAATTAATACTGGACACAAATTTGGACAACTGCTTTACTTTTTCTTTAGAAGGAAATGGCTTATTCATTTCAAGTTTCTTGAAGGGTGAATGCAGAATTAAAAAGTAGCCTCTATGTTTGAAAAAAAAAAAAAAAAAAACTTGCAATACAAATCATTAAAAACGAGCTGATGTGTGCATCACATGACTTTCTTTTCCACCAGTTTAATGATATTTCCCCAATATTGAATTTTTAATGTGATTCAATAGTGAACTCTCTAAATATCACCAACAATGGCCAAATTGAAACCAGAATTTAAAAAAAAAAAAATCGTCAAATTTGTCGCCAAGCTGACGACAAAACTTGGCGACCAAAGCACTGGCGATATATCACCAAGTGTCCGCCAAATTATAACACTACTTGAGTTTTCATCGAAATTAACAATAATTCTCCCCCCCCCCCCAAAAAAAAAGGTGCAAAAGACTCCTTTAGAAACACCCGAATGCAACCAAAAGAGGAGTGCACGACTAGATCCCTCTAGAAGTCTACGTACCAAATTTCAACTTTCTAGGACATACCGTTCTTGAGTTATGCGACATACATACGTACATACAGACGTCACGAGAAAAATCGATGTAATTAACTTGGGAAACGTCAAAATGGATATTTCGGGCGTCTGTACATTCTTAGGCATATATGCACGTGAAAAAAAAAAAAAAAAAAAACTCAACATTCGTTCGGGTGTGAGCAAAATGAAAGTTAAGGTCGATTTTTGAGTGAAAACAGTTTTTCGCGAATACAGTACTTCCTTTTTTGTAAAAGGAAGTAAAACTGCAACGTTTCATTCGACAAGAAAAGAAAAAACTCCTAACAAACTGAGCACAAGCAGCTTCTGTGTGCAGGTTTTGATAATAACAGAGTGTGCGAAAGGTTTTATTTCATTGCTGGCAAAAATATTTTTCAATTAGCTTTTTTACCGTACAAAAGAAAAATAAAATAATCAATTTTCATCACAACCACAATGAAGCAACGCAAACTTTATTTTTTAAAACACTGTTTCCTTACATGTTGTTTTAAGGGAAATTGCAAGTTACCTTTGCAAGAAATGAAAACAGTCGTTCAAAAAACAGAGAAAAAAAACGGTTTAGATTCCTCCATATTATGTTACTTTTTATGCCATTTTTGTACGTGAAACGAGCATTACGAGTGTATTAAAGCATTTTTTTGACAGCTTAATTTCCTTTTCTGTTTCGGGAAAAGACAGACGTGGTGATGGAGTTTCTATTAAAACATGTTTTCCATTTTTTTTTTTCTGCGACTAAGTTTTTCTAATTAAATACTTCTTGTCCCCTTAGGTGTTTCAGGACAGGCAATACGACAAAAACTTGATCTTCTATACCAGTTTAATTAAATCCCAAATCTCTCCTAGTAGTCTTTCTGAATTTTAGTCGAAAATTATATCGATTTCCCACATTTCGGTATTGTTTCTTAGAAGAAAGTATTTTACACAGTTGAATTATATTTGAAACAGTTAATTAATGTTAAGATTTCAGAAGAAAAACATGAAACAATTGCGATGAAAATTGAACCTTTTTTTTTTTTCAAAAACCATTAAAGCGACACTCTAAAATTTCGAAGAAGCATTTTTACTTCGTATTAAAAAATTTTCTATAATGATTACACTGTTTTAAACTAAATGGGATACATATTTAGGTATACTTCTTTTAATAAGCAGTGTTGCAATCATCATGTAAATATTTTTTATGGAGATATAGATGATTTCCTAAAATTAACAATTGCTTGACTGGTTTTTGTAATAAACGATTCAATTATATAAGTAGGGGGTAAAAATTAGCACAAAAAGCATTATAAGAATTAGGGAAATAATGAAAATATGGACAATTGGGTAACATATTTTTACAACGAATGTCCAGAACAATGTATGCTTTCAGAGATTATTTAATTTTTTAACAAAAGTAATTGTAAACCCAAAATTAAGGAGGGAAAACTTCAATGGAGTTGTTGCCTTTAGTCAAAAGTACTACTTTTAGTCACTGAAATTGATAGAATAAGCAAATAAATAAATAAATAAATAAAAACAATAATAACATGGACCCAAAAAATACTTTCATTTTCCCAACAGTTATTTTTTAATTATTTTTTTAAATGTCCGATTCTTCAAACAAGGCGTGGTCTTTATGACGTCACAAATGATGCACTATGGCCTATCTTTCTACCCTAGTTCCACGTTATGATAATCAAGAAGCGAATTACAACTGCGCTCTACGCTTGCTATCAACCATATCGTTGCCAATACACGTGAGTAAAGATGCGAATTAAATATTTTTCTCTGTGAATGGCAACACTGAATGGCATTTCATCATTTGTGATGTCATCGGCAGAGGCGTAAACAATAAAAGAGAACTGATTTAAGTAATGTTTTAAAAATATTAAATTTAAACTATTTTTTAAAAAAATGGCGAGATCCTATGTTTTTAAGCATACTCTTTCAAAAAAAAAAAAAAAAAAAAAAAATACTATTAAAGTTTTGGAAACGACCCCATTCTAAAGTAAAGAAAATATGTTTATTGTATAATATGTTCTGAATGCTTTGAAAAAGAATTTTATCTTTAGTATTTTAATCGCTGCGCAGAAACATTTCAGGGAAAATATTAGTTATTTTCGAAATTATTTGCGATTTGAAAATTTTGTAGCATGCCTTTTCTATAACTATTTCGTATACAGACACTAGAGACAGCCATTTTTCTTACATATCCGTATATATAGCTGTTCTTATAATATTATAGACACATGTATGCAGAGTGTTCCGTTTTAACCTGCAAGACCTTTATTTTCGCAACCATTAGTACTAGACGTATACTTTCAATTGCAAAATTGCTCAAAATTAGATGCAGGGTTAAGATATTAAAAGTTTGAAGTGATAATAAAAATAAGTCAAAAAATACAAAATTCAACTTTTTATACGGTCTCAGGTCCCCTAATTTAGGGAAATGATCTCCATTGAAAGATATTACTACAAAAAAAACTTGACATTTGTGCGATCAAAATTCAAGGAGATATTCCACTTCAAAATTTTAAGGGACCATACAGAAGATGGGATTCGAATTTATCGCCCTTTCAGAAGAATGACAGGTCGTCTAAGTAAGAAAAACAAAGTATTTATATTTTTTATTGCTATTAAAAAATAAATGCTAATGTTATGCCGTGATACGCAAACACACACTACAAACCCTCGAACAATTAGGGAAACCACGTTCTATGCACACGTATCATTTTAAACACTTGTTAGCCGCGATATTTTCCCCCAAAACGTGCTATTGACTGCGAGTAAAAAGTGGTCTAAGCCACAAAACGCTGCGTTTTATATCTTGGTGAATGTTAGTCGTACTAATTTCAAACTTTTTTTGTTGGAATTATTTTTTAATGGAGATTATTTCCCTAAGCATAAGTTAGGGGACCTCTTGCCAGTACAAAAAGTTAAATTTTGTATTTTTTGACTCATTTTTATTTTCACTTCAAAATCTCAATATCTTAACTTTGCATCTGATTTTGAACATTTTTAAATTGGAAATATACATCTAGGCCTAACTGTTGCGAAAATAAAAGGTCTTGCAGGTTAAAACGGAACTCCCTGAATAAACACATTATGACTGAAATCGATATTTCAAATTATTCCATTCCAATTCTACAGCTATTACTAAAAGTAATTTAAATATATTTTCCGTATGCATCATTTCTACCCTTTAAATAATTCATCCTAGAGCTCCTCTCGATCGATTCTACTCGGATACCCTTCGCATGAATTCCGAAACAGTTCTCTAAAGGTTCTCTGTAAAATACAAACATTTTAGCATATGAACAGTATATTCGCACTAACGCCGCATCTTAGAGTAGCATAAACTAAGTTACACAAAACAAAAATATTTAAAAAATGTATAAAATGTTTCGCAGTAATATTGATATTTATTTTTCAAATGCTTTTTTTTTCGCACCAATGGAGCTGCGTAAAAGGATTCAGTCCTTTACAGGAAGTCCCTAGCATCCAGTCCATCAACTACCATTATTGAGGCGCGGGTGTCAATGACACATATACTTTTGACGTCCAGTTGCGTGCAAGCGCCTGAATTCTTGATGCGAAATAGCATTAGAAATTAAGTTCGCCGATAGTGCCTGTGATTCATATAGGCAATAAAAACATCTTGAACATGCCACATAATCATGCAACTGGGGCACTTAAAAATCTACCGACCTACCACTTGGATAGGCGTTCAGAACCCACTACTAAAGATAGTCGAGGCCAACACATAACCGTCCAGTCGATTATTTGGAAAAGAAATTACATATTTTTTGAAGGAAAATATCTATACAAGTACATTCTTCGGAAGATAATTATACATGTATTTAACTTCTATTAGAATTACTTGCTGGCATTAAGCTAGATCAACAAAACAAACAATAAAATGCATTTGCTAAAAACGTGTTAAGCCGAATATTTTGTTTGGTTGATAAAAAAATTAACATTTTTAGACGGCACCTAGAGCGCTAAATGGGAAGCAGACAGTTGACATAGTAAAACTACTTTTAACAAACGATAAATAAATTTGATATAGCCCTTGCTTAAAGGCTGACTTACTGCTTTCAACGATTAATAGTGTGGTAAAATTCTTAAATTTAAGTAAAATTTCTCTCTATATTACCCAAACTTCTACATATGCAAGAAGGAAAATAGATTTAGGTGAAACCCCCATTTTACGCTCCTCAAATCTACGTTTTGCCCGCATTATGTGTTTTTTTTTTCATCCGCTCCAATTTTTTTACTGTATACTAATTTTATTAATTTAACCCGGATGGGAAATTTGTTGTTCATGAATTTACCGCATTTTACGTTTTCGCTAGGAAGGGGGAAAAAAAAGAAAAAATGTTCTAAGTAAGCAATATGTTTCTTTTTGTGCATTTTTAAAGCTTATCCCTGCTGTTGAAAGTAAATCTATGAAAACAGAAATGCTACGCTCCGTCCGGTAATATTAATGACTCCACCATTACCGACTTCCCCCCCCCCCCCCCCCTTAGTGCCCGAATTCACAACTAAATGTATTAAAATGATCTAAAATGGTTGTATAATAATGTTCTTTCAGAAAAATATAGATATTATACCTTTTAAAAGAGTTATCGTTACTACCTTAAGTTTTTCTATTTCATTTTTGCTTTTTCTGCATTTCCTGTATTTTACGTTTTCTCATTTTTTGTGTTTTTTTAAAATCCCAGTCCCTTACGACACGTAAAATCGGGGTTTCACTGTAATTGGAATTTCAGCTGTAACTGGAATTTCATCTTCATGTTTTTCCACTTAAATTTATGTTTTGTATGTTTAGCGTACACTAAAACTGCAAAAGGTAAGAAACTAGTCTAAACTAATTTTCTTAAGAAATGAAAAAACATATATGGACAGGCGCTCTGGGGTGTAAATTTTCTCAGGATGGTACTAAATAACCATGGAATTTTATATTTCTAACTGCTTTAGATGAGCTTTTTTCAAATTAATCTCGCTAACTTGTTTTCATTTCATTAATCGTTTGTAGTAAAAACAACTTAGCAACTTATTAGCAATGCTCATCACCAGTATTAATTAAAAGTTGGCGGACGATTTGTTTGCAAAAGCTCGCTGTAATTAGGAAAGTTTAATTTTGGAGGAAAACTGTTTTCATAGCGATCAGAAAACTGCAGAATGTCTCAAAATTAAATATTCATCTAACTTTAAAAGTGATAATAATTTAGTTTATATACTTCTACGCAGTTTTTTGGATTCTAAACCTCATAACGTATTGAATAATGTGGTCTAAAAGCTTACCAATAAATTAAAAATTTAACATCTGATGCTTTACGTAAAATATTTTCTAAAATAGGCTTTACTTTAAATGATGTCTGCATTTAAATAGTGAGAGGTATAAATTATATTAGAAGTAAGTTAAATATATATCTATAGTTTAACACTAACTATATTCTCTTATCACATGAATTATTTCAATGTTGTATGTAGATACAACATTATCAATATACCTTTTCTATTTTTTATCACAGGTAAAATATTAATATTAAAAGTATTTGAAATATAGGTTTTATATCTACAAAACTAGAAATTCATTTAAAAACCTTTTTTTTTATAAAATTCTCAAACAGAAAAAGTACGCTGTAGTTTCAGAATACTGAACCAATAAGCAGCTAAAACAATCAAAATATGGTACTCCGATCTACATTTAAAAAAACTTAAATATTTCTTAAAACAGCTTAAAGTAATTATAGACCTTTTCGCCAACAGATGGAATGCAGGTTTATTTTGCTACAAAAAACTTTTCTATCAGAAAGGTGCATTTAGCAATTTACCTCAACAGTCATCCCAAATCCATTGACTTTTAATAACTTCTCAGTCAATTTATTAATTTTCTTCAAATCTTCTTTTTTCAACCTTTCTCACCATTAACCAAAATTTAGTGTGATTTTTTTAATTTAGATTTTTAATTTTTGAAATTTAGTGTGTTGAAGTAAATAAATACCTTTTTTTCCCATTAGATGCATTGCTGGTAGCTTTTGCTGAGAAAGGCTTTCTATGAGTAAGATGCATTTAGCAGATTGCATCAACAATCAACCTAAATAAATTGACTTTTAATAATATCTCAATCAATTTATTATTTTGCTTCAAACTTTTTTTTTTCAATCTTTCTCACCATAAATCAAAATTTAGTGTAATTTTTTAATTTAGATTTCAATGTTTGAAAATTAGTGTGATGAAGTAAATAAATACCTTTTTTCCATCAAATACAATACTGGTAGATTTTGCGGAAAAAAGTTTTCTATGAGAAAGAAGCATTTAGCAGTTTGCATTAACAACCAACCCAAATCAATTTTTAATAATATCGCAATCAATTTATTATTTTTCTTGAAACCTTTTTTCAATCTTTTGAACCCTAAATCAAAGTTTAGTTTGAGTTTTTGGTCAAAATCAAATAACTCAAATGGATTTTAAGAGATAGAAAGGATGAAGAACAAAATTGCTTTCAAGGAAAATTATGCTCAAATGAATTAGTTTGCAGGGGGATTTCGCTAAGTAGAAGAGACACATAAAACTAAGAGGGACATTGCATAAAACACAAAGCAAGAACTAAGCTATATATAGAGACAAACGCAGGAAAGGAAAAAAAAATGAGTGAAGTACAAAAAGAAAAAAACGAAAGTGAGAGATGAGGAGGATCTAAGAAATAAAAGTCTTGAGACTCACGAAAAAATAAAATAAGAAAAAAAAAAAGAAAAAGCATAATGGCAAGAAGAATAAGAATAACGGATGGGTGAGGATGAAAAAAAAAACAAATGCCAGAGTAATGGAGTAAATGTGAAAGTATTATAGGGAAAGAAAATGTTATCTTATTTTACAAATATATTTACTGATTAGGTAAAGGTTGCTAAAAGGTGAAAATTTATGAAAATCATTGTAGTGGAAAATTGTTTTGTGGTTATATAGTAATCATTCACTCGAAATTTCTATTTAAATGTTGTTACAAGTCTCTAAGTTGCACAAAATTTTTAACTGTGTTTTCCGTTTAAAAAAAATATTGCTCAGTACATCATCATCACTCTCAGATTTCATTCTGCCAAGCACAAAAAACATTGCTATAGTTTCCGTCTGAAGCGAAACTCCCACAGACCATTACTGAGCCGCCTCGAAATGTACGCGCTGAGATTTTTTCTCCTTTACAGAGATCGTACCAGAAGTAGCAACAAACCATCTAGTAAATCCTAATTAAACTTTTTCACATTAGAAAAGATCACATTGTCCTAATTTTTGCCAATAACAACGTATTTTTAGCGACGCTCAATCTTTGATCTCTTATGAATTTTTTTAGAGTCGGTTGTGACATTAGTTTCACTTGTTGAAACTTTTTCTTTTTTTGTAAAACATATTTAACAGTTCGAGAACTGCATTGTAACTTGAATTCCCCCATCCAATATGTCTTGGTATTTGTTTTTTGGAGCAAGCTCGTCTCATTATCATGTGTTCACATGTACAGAAACAGAATATTTCCAACCTGTTCGTCTTCGTGGTTCTTTTTGCCGGTATTTTTAAGAAAGCTCTAAATGACCGATCTATATCTATTCAGATTTGTTGCTACTTGACGTACAGTAAGTCGTGAAGTTTTTCAAGCAACCACTTTCGTTTTCCCAAATTCTTTAAGTTTAGTACCTAATGGTATGACTAAAAATAGAATCTAGCGTCCTCATTCGTTTACTGAATTGTTATGTAGAGCAGGTTGCAGAGCAAAAACCAAGCATATTTTGCTTTTCAGAGCACTTAAATCTGATTGTCCTTATAATTGTGTCCAAATAACAGTGATGTATAAATTTAAACTTCATTGTATGAATGCGACATTTCTATGTATTTCCAAAATAAGTACTAAAAAACGTATCTTTTACCATTAGTTTCTAGGCATAAAATTTGAACAACTTTCCGACCAAATGAAGCCAAGATCTGGGGATTTTTCTTTTCTCCTTATAATTTTGACTACCCCCAGAGTTCTCGCGAACAAACCAACGTTGAACTTAAGTATTATTTTTCATATTTTTACTTCATTTAAATTTATTAGAGTGGGTTTGTAATTTTTTTTAAACTTTATTCCTTAACGCGTTAATCTGAACGTAGAATACGACTTATAATCACAAATATGTTCATGTTCAAAAAGGATATTAGAAGGTAAGTCAAAAATTACTTGTATTTCTTATTTTACAACTTTGATAAACGAAGTTCGCTGCAGAACAAATACATTGTTTTTCTATATAGTTTCCACCTTTAGCAATGCACTTGATCCATAGAGCTTCAAGCTTACGTATGCCTTCCTGGTAGAAAGTTTTATGTTGGTCATGAAGTCACGTTCGCACTTCCTCCAGAACGCCCATGTCTGAGGCAAAACGACGACCTCTGAAAGCTTTCTTGATCGGTCCAAGGGGATAAAAGACTGAAGGAGTAAGATCTGGTCTGTAGTGATGTTGTTCTAGGGTCTCAAAGCCTAACCCGCTGATTGTTTCCATGTTGTGATGGGCCAGATGTTTTTTTGTAACAACAAACTTTTTAAAAGACTAGACCACGGCGGGTTTTTTTTCCCCCGAAGAGCTGGTTTCAGCTTATTGGCAACAAAAAATCTGATCCCTTTTTATTGCTCCACTTTGGTGATAAATGCTAGTCGAGCTGACATGGGTATGCAGCTGTAACTAGACGACAACTGACTATATCGTGAATAAATTCCACAGTGACCACACGCGCACCAACTCAACGCACTCGCATGCTGCTGCCTTCTATCTTAGTTTAAAAATGTTCGTACAGTAACTGAAGTATTTTATAAAAGAGGGAAAAAAACAAAGGAAAATTACTACTTGAAAGAACAAATATGCAGCAAGACTAAACACTCATAATTTTTCTCCGTTTAAAGATCTGGGCTAACTATGCTTTTCAAAATTATGATCCATTTTTAGAAAAATAGTAGTCACCTACCTCATCTCTGGTGAATATTTTCATAAAGTACTTAATCAGATCAAGATATCGAAAATGGAAACTCATGTTTTTGTTATACTTATTTTATATTCATTTTAATGTCACATTCTAAACGTCATTCTAATGAACAGCACATATTCTTGCATTGAAGATATTCTAGTCAAAAAGTAAAAAATAGTAAATGCCAAATATTCATAGAAAAAAATAATTTACCGTTTAATACTTGCTTCTTAAATTTAAAGGTGTAACAATTATTTCTAAATATTCTTCATATAATCACCAAAGTGAAGTTTTCTAAAATAAAAATGTCGCCGGTTTCAAAATATTTTCTTTTTATAAAACAATTTCAGAAGTTAGCTTGTGGACAATTCTTTAAGGAAAAAAAAAGTTGTCTGCTCCTTTCCTTTTTGGAAAAGGGGGGGGGGGGGGTTAAGAAACTATTTTTTTTCCTATGTTCATAATGTTAGCTTACAAATGAAGAAACGTTGTACAAAAGCCGGTCAGAAATTAAATTGTGTTACCTTGATTGTTAGTAGCTGTTATTAATTTTAATAGTCAATGCAATTTTAAATTGTTTTTTTTTTCTTTAAAAGCCAAAAGTAAGGTTACAGATTGAATCAATGCAATACAATTCTTACCTGAAACCAGCCCTTTGGCCTTACTTTCTCGACTTATGCGTTCAGTTTTTTCTGAATCACCTAAAGTAGCAATCTGTATTCTCCAATTCTTTTTTTCCATCAACATAAGTAACATGTAGGAAATTAGATCCCACTCTAATCCTTAAAAAAGAAATTCAATCTCAGCGATCTAATTTCGAGTTCGAATTTAGGAAGTAATGTCAAGCTATTGTAAAAATGATGTGTTTGAGATTGGTAACTGTACGAGAGTTTTTTCGGGTTTTTTTTTCCACTGGGTTTCGTTGATGTTTTTCGCTGTCTTGCAATTTAATAGAACACATTTCAAATTCGAGTTATTTCTTTAATTACCTTTTTTCGCCTAACATATTGAAGAAGAACGTATACAGGGTTCGACAAATCCCGGGCGACTAAAAAAATTTCTTCGCAACTAGTTTTTTCAAAAAAAGGTTTTTGTTTTTTTTCAAAATGCCACTATACATTGAATTTGCTTTTAAACTCTGAAAATAACGCTGCTAAAAAAAAGACTTTGTTGAATGAAACATCTATACTGTTTCTAGGGTAATTTTTGACACTGATTTTAACTATCTGATCGGAATTATTCCATCACTCACAGTTTTTGCACAGTCAGAGTAATGTCACACAGTGTCGCTTGTTAATCGACTGGTTTTCGGTAGCCTGGTCCCTTGGCGAGATAGCGATAAAGAAATAGGAAGTGGATTATTTGACATTTTAAAGCAACTGATGATGTAATTTGATGCTTTCTATTTCTTTGGAGAAATATTTTGAATCGGAAAGGAGTTTTTACTGTTTCTTATGTGTGTGAGGGACGGTTGGGGGAATTTTCATGTAGTCAAGGGAAATTCTTAGCACGGGCGCTTCCGAGCGAATACAGCTAGTAGTTAATTAACAATTTCTTGCAGTTAAAAAGAGAACTAAAAGTTTGTGACAGAACTTAAAATTAGTAAACTCTTAAGTGATTTTTTCCTCGTGTTTCTTAATTACGTAATGATAAAAATTCGAAATTAACAATTAAAATCGTGTAATGAAGACAAGAAATATGGAGATAGATAGTCATGTTCGCTGGTATGCAGCAGTAGCATGGTGGTCAGTCTTAATGGCAACCATTTTCATGATATACGCTACCTGAATTGAATCATTTTCTATGTTTTTATATATCTGAGTGCAAATAGAAAGAATTTAAAGATTTTTATTCTTACGGAAAATAATTTTACGTAATAGTATTAATTCTGTAATGGATGTGTTCGTATTTTAATATTAAACAGATGAGACTTGGTATTAACTCTTTCGAAACTAGTTTAAAACTATATTATTTCATGATTGAAACACGTAGATCTTCGTACATCGTACTTCGGAATCACTAGCATATTCAGTCAATATGAGGAAAACATACAAAGATTTGTAAGTTTTTTTTAAAAATAAAATTTAGTGCAACAATCGTGGGACAATTATTTCTGGCCGAAATAAAAATTAAGCAAATTTTATTACCTGCTTGCTCAATGTCCAAATGAACTAATTCTTACTGATTGATGCTATACACTTAAGAGGGATGTTCCTGAGGACAAACACATAAAGAAATGAACAGTAGCTATGTTTTCGTAAGTAATCATTATTTTAATATTAATCGTGCATGTGCACGTTGCTTTCATACTGCAGTCTAGTGTTACAAAAAATGTGTGGATGATGGAGAAAAACTGTTTAAATATTTGAATTCGGTTCATCTTTCTGAACTAAGATCAGCTATTTTTCTCCAATTAACCGGTTTTTCCTTTTTTTTTTTTTTTTTTGTAGTCTACTATAATTTATCTAGCGCCTAGAATGCTTTCATTTCCTAATATTTTTTCCAATATCCACAATTCTGTGTATGCTTAGGTTCTGCCTCAAAATTATACTTTTTCCCGTCGACATTTCTCGATATAATGTAAAAAATAAATGAACTAAAAATAAAAATAAAAAAATAAATTAAATATAAAAAGCATTGGTATCTCCAAAAAGGTACTAATAACATCCACCAAACAACCAATCAGAAGAGGCTACGCATGTAAAGTCGAACCAAACCCTTCAATAGCTTCCGAAAACAAAAAAATAATAATAGTAAAAAATAAATATTTAATGTTAAAAAGTTAAAAAATGAATTAGAGGAAGAACCAAGCATAGAATTGTGGATTTCGGGCATTCTAATGCTTTGCAAAATGCAGATTTTTGAGGACTTTTTCCACACAAGAATCAATTAAAAAACTTTTTTTTTTTAAAATCATTTATTTATTTTTCATCGTCAAACCGACTTAAAATTATCGTGAATAAATATCCGCCGAAAGAAGTTGCATGTGATTAAAGTTTTTCAATACTAAAGAAAAGCCAGCAGTTTTTTTTGTTTCTCTGTTTCAATAGAATTATGTGCTGAGTGAATGCAAAAAAAAAGGGGGGGGGGGGGGGTCAATTCTAAACAGAGCTAGTGCAAGGTTTATTAATTGAATGAAAAGGCACTAACAGTAAAGGGTTTTATAATATTAAGTTGTGCATTTTTTTGCTTGAAACAAAAAGAGCATTGCGTAGGGGTGAGCGGTATAGAACAAGGAACCTCCTTGCACTTTTTAATTATTAACATTGTTTTTATTTTCGGGAAAGACGAAAAGGATTCTTCCCCTTCCAAACTTTCACCAGAACAGAGTAAGTACAACTAAAACTTTTAAAAACAACATTAGTGTGGTTCAAAAATACATGTAAAAAAAAAGTTTCTGCTAGATAACAGGACATCCCTCAATATTTTTAGACTTGTGGATAGTAATATACTGAAAGAATTTTAACTTCCTATTTCAACTGAAAGAGGGGTGCTGAACCCCCTGCCCCAAACATCATCAGTATGGGGAGGGAGGTTAACGAAATACATTGAATACCCCCCCCCCCAAAAAAACAATGCTACACACTATCATATATACTATTAATATGCATATACATTGCAATAAAATAAATATTTACAAAAAAACAAAAAAATAAAAAAAAAACCGCTCGGGAAATTAAATGTTTCTAAATTTCTGGCATTTTTTATGCTACGGCTGATGTTAAATTAAGTTGTCCTTGAGCACTCTTAAAATTTGAGTAAGAAGCTAAAACTTTTACAGCATAATACTATCAGTAAGTCTAAAAAAAATAGGGGGGTGTTCTGGACTCTAGCCGAAAAAACGTTTTTTTGAACCACCCTAAGCACCATTCGTTTTATTCAATTTCTATACTTGCAATGATAGTCTGGCAGCATACATTCGATTTGCAGCTATTTCAAATCACAAAATGAAACCTTCACATATAAACTTTGTTCATCTTTCTGCTTCCATACTTCTTTTTTAAATTCAACTTTACAACATTGAGAACAAAACAACCAATTTTTATTTTTAGATTTTTACAAACCAAGTATGAAAGCCATCAAGATGAAAATAAAAAAAAAGCTGCAGAAATAAATACGACATAAATTCTAAAGTAATCGTCCTTCTGGGTTGAAAGCATCTGTTTCGTTTCAGGAAGAATAATAAAATGCAAAATATGAAGGGAAGGGCAAAATTACGATTGGAAAGACAAACATATATCGAAACAAACCCATGAAGATTTTATATTGAAAGCTTTTTATTGCTCTACTGCGAATCCTTTGGCGGAAAAGTGAAACAGGCCTCATATTTTGACCGATACATAATGGAACTTTTTTTGCTGAAATTCTATTGCGACCAACTTTTTATTGTTGCAGGGAGAATCGCGTCCCAAAATTAAAGGTCTTCGTTAAAAATATTTATAAATAAATTATCGAAACAACGGAAAAGCATTTAAAGTTGGTTTTGAAAGCGAGAATTTCATTTTCGTACTCCTCTTTCATTTGCTGTAAGCACAAAATTTACTCGTTATTTTTTTTTAGAAATGAAGAAGATTAATTGAAGATTGAGAAAATCATTCAGCCAATAAACGTAATTTTTGTACAGTCCTTGCCAGTTTAGGGGATATTCCAACATAAGTACATATTTTTTTTTCTTAAAAAACATTTATTTACATTTGAGGCAGCGAGAAGTAAAGGGATGTAAGTGTCAAAATTAAAAATTTAGAGGTAACTATTAGAGACAGTAGGGGAACCTCTCCTCTGTCTTGGGGCAAGATATAGTACATGTAGCCCAGGTAGGTGCTGCTGTAGAGCATGATTTAGAAAATTAATTCAATGAAATCCTACCTAGAATGTTATCTTTAAACGCGTTTTATTTAAAACTTAAAAATGTCCTCTTATATCCCTTTGCTTCTCGCTGCCACATTTGGACTTTCTGGTCTCAGAAGAGCAGTTTGAACTAAAAAAAAAGAAAAAATAGTAAAGGAAAGACACACCTGATTTTTTGCAAGTCTTTGTTTCTCATTCAAAATTAAATCTCCCATGCACATCGTCTAGCAGTATGGGTATAGTTGCGCATGTGTGGTATGTTATGGTTCGGTTTCATACCAACAAACTGAAGTAAATAAAAAAAAAAACTTTTTGAACCAGTTCTCGAAAAACCCTAATGTATTCTACCTTTCTTTGAAGAAGCGTTTCTATTCTCTTCTCTTTACTAAGGCAATCTCAAAAGATATATTTTACCTATTTAAACGTATGTCATACTAAAATCCTTCTTCAATTATTTTTACAAACATTTTCTCCTAATAATTAACATAAAATCAAGATGATCAGACGCCAATGGCGACAAGGATGAAATGTTTCTTGCAGACTTCTTGTACACATCACTGGTTCTATGTATTTAAATTAAAACATATTTGTATCATCACTTGCTTACGGATAAGCAATTGCTTGTTTAACAATGTTACTTTCGGGAGTGGCTATACTTTAGCACATCGCTTAAAATTTGACTTAACCAAAAGCTTTGTCAATTCCACAACCACGTACACTGTTAACATATCAGTTACAAATAATTGTACTTGATTTTACTATATTGTGGTTTATCATACGGAATTAAGTATCAAAATATAGATTTAAAACACACCTTTCTAGGTAACGAGCAAATGTGAACTTCTTTTGGTGCATCATTCCACCATTTGGTTCTTAAACTGAAATAATAAAAAGACAACAATCCTGATGACATGCTTACATTTTCTTCTAGATCAAGTCTATAAATGCAAAGCAAATGGTTTCAACCAGATTTTATCGTCATGTGGATAGAATTATGATTGAAAAATCGGCATCAGGGCTAATGGACGGCAGAAGTGTATTGCAAAAGGTCATAAAGGTTGATTGCAACAGCTGCATTGACAGAACATAGAGCGTCTTACAACAAAATTAAGTACAAATACGTCTTTACACCACGTATCCTCATATAAATAATAGCGAATGATCGAGGAACGCTCCTGACGTCATCAACAATAAAATTCGCTCCACGACATAATAATTTGATAATATTATTTGGTAGAGTTTAACATGCCAGGGAAAGGCTTTATTGTGACAAGGCTGAACTCGATCCGGTATCCTAACTGTTTTACTGGTAAGACTGTGTCATTTCAGGGGAATGAAGAAACGAAAACGTGGTCAACAATGAACGCTATCTACTGGAGTTTAGGGTTCATCCACTGGAAATAGGGTTTAAAATTTCAACTATCAAAATATTACCTAACAGGCAATGGCTTCGTTCGAATGTCGAAGCAATTTTCGCCCGTCGTACTTTGACGGGAGATTTTCTAGTTAATAGATATTTTTCAAAGTATTTTATTAATTTCATTTAAGTACTGGTATCATATACAGATAAGCAAAGTCCTGCTGACAGAATTGTATTTTATGCTTGATACAACTATTTAAAATCAGAATTGGAAATTTACTAGTTCTTTTGAACAGTCGGAGGTCCACTACAAAAGCTCCGATGTACACGAACGAACTGCAACAACTGCAGCGACATTAGTTATAGTGCCTTGCATGTAAATGTAAATTTAATATTTTAGACCAGGGGTTTAAATGAAATTTATCTAAATACTTTCTATTTTCTTTGGAATAAAATTTCGGAGAGAACCAAACAATAAACTGAAAGGTTACATAAGATTTCAGTTCCTTTGTTCTAAAAATCTGTCTTCCTTTATATAGTGTAATGAAACAAAACAAAACATGGATCAAAGGATTTACGATTGAAAAGAATAACAAAATCCGAAGAACGGAACGAATATTTTAGGTTTCAAGCACTTTTAATTTCCCTGCTTGGAAACTTTGAACCAAGCGGCTGTTGAAAAACTATTGCTGACGGAGCATTATAGGAAAGCGCATATCTTGAGAACGTCTATCGTAAAAAACAAACCTAAAATTTGTCTTTGAATGAAGATATCGAGATACAATATTAACTTCCACATTGTTTTGAAAATAAAATACAAATTTGAAAACATCAAATTAAGAAGTTGAAAATAATTTCACTAGCTGATCGGTACGAATTATTGTGCTGAAAATATATTTAGTCCTGCTATACAAATACCTTGTAAAGCCACTATGGGTAAAATTTAACATATTCGTCAGGTAGAAAATAACCGGACTCAGTAACTCACAAACTAAATTCAATGAGGACTTTAAAATGCATAAGCTGTCATAGCTATGCGGACTTAGTGAGCGTATGAAATCAAGAGATTGGCATTTTTTAAAGTAACTAATAAGTAGTAAGACAGCCCTAATGCGAAGTTATTGAAATATCAAAAAGTAACCAATTAAATTATCAAAACAGAACATTGCTTCTAAGTTTAGCAAACTGTCTCAACGCTTTACAGACGATAAACTTTTGAGCTCGCTCATAATACAAAGGTTTAAAGCAAAACATTGAGTAGAGGTACTGGTATTTTAAAAACTGGTAAACTTTCACGCAGCGATATTCCTTTTATTGTTATGCTCCCCTATAGATGGCTGCACAGGTCTGCCTGTTAACAGTACAAGCGGAAGTTTGCTATCGACAACAACGAAATCATTGAAAATTCCGTTGGTGTTTTTTTTTTTTTTTTTTTGGGAAAACCAGCTAAACTGTAATTGCTTCTGTATTTTTCGTCAATGGTGGTAAAAAATGTTTAAATTCACGCCCTAACTAATTAAGTTAGATGAGAGTATTAACTCTATCAAACTTTATAAGTAAGGCATCGGAAAAAAAATAGTAAAATTAGAAAGCTGATTTTATTGATTAAAGTTAGCAAAGAAATTTCAAGACACTTAGCGTGAGCAGAAGCAAGAGAATTTTGAGCTTTTGAAACTTTCATAAATACAAGTTTCGAGATCTTCCCTGTAATCAAGACTTTAGCTGTAATAGTTTTTTTCTCTAGGTATTTAGTTTTTTTTTAAAAAAATGATAAAATTTTACAGTGCTGAAAATTAAGCAAATTCGAAAAAAGGTTGAAACACTTATTTTATATCGCCCATACTTAATTTCAAAACGTTGATAAATTCAGAATTTACGGTCTTTTGCTAATAAATCATCACTTACTTTATTTGTGACGGTTTTACTACAAGGTCCACCCCTTTTATTAATTAAAGCACCAACTCCCACAGGAAATAAAGCTTCATAAGTATTACTAGTATTTCTTGTTTGAATAATGAGATCCTTTTGTGAAGGTAATTTGAAGCAATATATTATGAGACTCTGCTTTTAATTAAAATGATGTATTTTTACGTAAATTGTTGACAAGCTTCTCAATTAATTAAATTTACCGTTTTAGGTGTAAATACAATTTTCTTAGCTTCAGTTCTCTTAATATTTTCGTGCGACCAGAGTCTTCGAAATTTGCATAATATTGCTTTTCACGCAAGAAAATGTAATCCTGAACTTTATTTACTGATACCGCAGTTACGTGAAAGCTGTTTTTATTTTGTCTTGCTACATATTTTGTAATCATACTTAAAAAAGAAAATTCATATTATTCATCACGTATGTGTGTGATATTATATTTATATTGCTTTAAAAGTTTGAGATACATTTTAATAAAATCATTGTTCAACAATAACAGTGATCAACAATGAATTTTTCATTGAAGATTTATCTTCATTTTGGCATAAATTAGTTTTTAAAAGAGTTTTTGAGAGCATTTATCGTCCTCATATAGTGGATTTAAGCAAAAATTGATTAAAGTTGGAACAAACTAATAACTAATAGTTAATTAATTAATTTGATTATAGAATATTGAATTGTATTCGGGGCCTGGTGGTCGTTCGACAAATTTCAAAAGGGACCGATCTCATGAAGAGGGCGAAATTTGAGTTGCAAGATTCCGTTACAAGATACAAACATACATACATACACTATTAGACCAAAAGTATTGTGACACTTTGAAAAATTCACATTTTTACGGATTTCTCGAGCAATAAGAGACCAATTTTCTCTGTAATTTTTTTGACATCACAGGCATATTCTAGTTATCATTTTCCAATAAAATTTGAATCTACTATTCGTTTCGGGGACCAGCAACCAATTGAGGAAACACAAAAATATGTTCTTTTTATCATCCTTCATTGTAAATAGCTGGGAATACGATATAAATATCAGAAATAAGTTAACGAACGACCTAGAATTTAGTTTTATAATTTCGTAAAAGTATCTGTTATACTCACGGAAATATAGGCATTTCTTCCAAAAATACAAATTTATTTAAAGGTTTTTGGCTCATAACATGCACGGTTTTCCGTCAAACGTTACTAAACTTTCAGAATATTTGACAGCATACAAGAGAAACATAATCATAACATTTGAAAATAAAAGATTGAAAAATTAATGAAATATAAACGTTTAAAGAAATTAATATTTCTTTGCGCATGCGTGAAGATAGAAATTTATTGCCTTCATAATCCAAAGTCCAGATAGTTCCTGCAACTCATAAAACAATTCCACCTCGATATCTTTAAAATTTAAAAAAGTTATCAATGATCTAGTGAGCCGAGTATTGGATAGGCGTCGAATGATGCGGGATCATTCGTAAATAATCCGATTTATCATGAATCTCTTCTACACGATGACAGGGAAAGTGTTGCCAGTTTGCGAAAGATTCCTTACCATTCGTCGCCTATCCAAGAGTTACCTGAAATTCGACTCTTCAGATCGCTAATATATATTTTTTTTTATTTTAAAGGTAATCGATTGGAACTTTTTTTTTATGAGGGGCAGGATCCGGTTTGGGCTTTGGATTATGAAAATTATAAATTTCTATCTTTCGCGCATGTCCAGTGAAAAATTAATTGCTTTACCCGTTCATATATCATGAAATTTTCAATATTTAGCTTCAAATTAAACTATTGTGTTTCTCTTGTATGCTGTCAAATATTCCTAAAAGTTTAGTAACGTTTGACGGAAAACTCTGCTTGTTATGAGCTGAAAACCTTCAAAAAACATTTGTATTTTTGAAACAAATGCTTATATCTCCGTGGGTATAAAAGATACTTTCACAAAAATATATAAATAATTTTTATACAGTTTTTACAACTTATTTCCGAAATTTATAAGCTTATTTCCGGCTATTTACAACAAAAGAGGTATAAAAATCTTTTTTTTTTTTTTTTTTGCATCCTAGATTTGTTGTTGGTACCCTAAATAAATAGTAAAACGTAATG
This sequence comes from Uloborus diversus, assembly GCF_026930045.1. NCBI lineage: Eukaryota > Metazoa > Arthropoda > Arachnida > Araneae > Uloboridae > Uloborus > Uloborus diversus. The sequence goes on from NC_072737.1 coordinate 41,214,548, forward strand.
TTTATTGGAAAAATAACAGCTGGAGTATACATTTTATGTGAAAAAAAGTTGCAGAGCAATTGTTTTATTTCTCGAGAGAAACCGTAAAAAATGTGAATTTTTGAAAGTGTCCCAATATTTTTGGTCATACATTGTACATACATACATACATATAGGTGAAGCTAATAAAGAAAATCTTAATAAATGCTAGGTGGGACATTTATCGGCAATTTAGCATGTTTCAAATTATAACCCCTCCTCCGAAAAAAGTTGTTTTAAAATGTAAAAAAATCGCCAAAAAGAAAATTGGTTCATCAAGAAGAAATTTTATTACACTTGGTAATAATTGATATCATAAATCCCGTAGTGGTGTCATTTTTGCATACGTTAATATTTCTTAGAAGAGAATTAACTAAAAAATTTTAAAAGCAAATAATAATAAATAAACCCAGGGGTTGTTATTAAAGAAATTACTGCTGAAGTAAAAAATATAAATTAATTTAAAACGATCAATGCTGAAGACAATAAATGTTGCCCGTTTTCTACAAAGTTTTTAAAATACAAAATAACGTTATTGTATACAATTTGGAACGAATAAAAAATATGAAAAGGTAAACTGAAATTTGCGTAACATTATAAGTTTTAGAAACTGAGTAAACATCTGGCTTTACTTCTTGATTGCAAAAATTTCTAATTTGTCAGAAACGAATTTCAGTTTCTTTTCTGAGATGGAACTTGAAAAGAATCATATGCTTTTGAAAACCAAAATATCGCAACGGGATCACTTGGCGAGGTTGGTAATAAACGTAATATTTACAAATTATTTGACATTTTAAATAAAATTTCTATATAATTTAGCGGTTTTTTACTTCCTTTTACAAAACAGGAAGTATTGTATTCGCGAAAAAATTTTCACTCAAAAATCGACCTTAATTTCCATTTTACTCACCTCCGAATGAATGTTGAGTTCTTTTTTTTTCTTTTTTTTTTTTTTTACGACTCGACCACACGTGGATAAGTGCCTAAGAACGTATAGACACGAGAAATATCCATTTTTATGATTCCCGAGTTAATTACAACAAGTTTTCTCGTAACGTCTGTATGTACGTATGTATGTGCGTATGTATGTCGCATAACTCAAGAACGGTATGTTCTAGAAAGTTGAAATTTAGTACGTAGACTCCTAGTGGGGTCTAATTGTGCACCTCCCCTTTTGGTTACATTCGGTTGTTTCTAAAGGGGTCTTTTGCCCTTTTTGGGGGGGGGGGGGAATCATTGTCAATTTCGATGTAAACTCAAGGGTGTTATAATTTGGCGGACACTTGGCGATATATCGCCAGTTTTTTCGTCGCCTTTTGTCGCCAACTGGCGACAAATTTGGCGATTTTTTTTAAAATTTGGTTTCAATTTGGCCACTGTTGGTGATATTTAAAGAGTAAACTATTGAATCACATTAAAATTGCCAGTAATGACAGGCCAGGAAATGACCAGGAAATGACATTAAAATGGAGTAAAAGGAAGTCATGTGATGCAAACATCAGCTCGTTTAAACTTCTTTCAAGGAACATTTTTAATTTTAGTGGAACTTCTTTTTGGTCCAATTTATTTCGTAGAACTGATGGGCTCGGGGCAGAAAAATGACAAGCTACAAGGAGTGACTTTTCGATGAAAATTTTTATGTCTCGTAACTAAAATTGAAATAAACATGACAAAGGGTTATGTTATTTGAAGAAAAACATAACTGGTTTTAGTACTGCAGAATATAGAATGTATAATACTTATGAAAAATTCTATAAATATTTTTTATAAGTTGTAAATCGGCCCACTGAAAAATTCACACCACGTGGCATATCACATTCTTGCCCCGAGCCCTTCAATTCTAAAATTTTACTAGACTGGCAATATGATTGATTGACGTTAAAAAAAATAAACTACAATATTTTTTCTTGAATTTTATTTGAAAACATACCAAAAACTTCTACTTTTTAGATCACGCCTGTAGAAACATCATTCTCATATTATGCCACCTGCTTTACCTTTGCAACAATCCGAATCTTTCGCCATCTTTAATTTATCACAAGCCTCGAAACCATACGGGAATATTCAAATAAAGCTTCTTGCAATACTGCTACATCATTAATAAAATTTCCATCTAATTATTGAAATCCTAAAATTATCTCTCACTCCACCGTGTATTGATTTTTCTTAAAATAAACAAATAATTAAGAATTTAAATAACATACTCGTAACTGTATCTTGGTCTGTTTAATGGTAATTGTGTTCAATAAACAGAAAAGATACGGTCGAGAGTAGTTTCCAAGCAGCAGCTTCCTTCCGCCTTTTGGTTTCCGACATGTTTTAATTAAATCACTTTAACGTTTACTCTTCGATAAAACAAGTCTAGTTTAAATTCAGGTGAATCAAATAGCGCGTTCATGCTTTAAACTAGTTTATGTTTAGAAACCGCAATCAGGTTTAAGGAATATTTCGACACGAGGTTCGGATGAGAGTACCTTTTATTAGATGATATCGGTAGGTGGTTGCAATTATATGTTAAGTTTTATTTTCTTCGGAATAAATTTTTGGTAAATATCACCAAACTTGAGAATCGCCAGTCAAAGTTTTACTGGTGGAAAATGCTTCTACATTTGAACGAAGCAATTGCCTGTTCGGTGATATTTTGATTCTTGAAGTGGATTAACCTTAAACCAAAGTATATAGCGTTCATTGATGACCAATTTTCGTTTCTTCATTCGTCTAAAATGACATTCTTAACAGTAAAGCAGTTAAGTTACCGGATCCAGCTCAGCCTTGTCAAAATAAAACATTTTCCTGCATGTCAAACATAGCCAAAGAATGTTATCAAATTATAAATAACTTACTAAATTTTGGTGCTTCAACAATGAAATAATGCCAACACGCATGCTATGGCACGAGTTTCATTGTTGGTGACGTCAGAGTGTTACTCGATCAGTGATTTTGACATATATATATATATATATATATATATATATATATATATATATATATATATATATATATATATATATATATATATAAGTTTTTTTTCTTGATAGAAAAGTGTATACAATGCTGTATGCCACTGAAATATGCACACAAGTTGTAGTTATTGCCAGTTATACTGAATTCAAATGCATAATGCATAGTCAAGTTTCGACATTAGCATATTATTGTTTTATTACGTTAATGCATGCCGAATTGTTTGGTGTACAGTACGAAATTTAATGACTCGCACACTTTTATTTTTTCTCATCTAAAAAAAAATTCAACATAACCTGCAGCAATAAAGTGGCAACCGCTTGATAATATATAGGAAAGTTGCGAAAAAAATTGACGTTAAAATGAAATGTATTTCAAATTTCTTTATTTTAGAATATACAATGCTTTATGAGCTTTTGTTTCGCTTTATCGAAACAAATACAACAATGCCATGAAAGTATAAGTGGAACTGTTTAAAAAAGAGAAATTGTAAAACAAATTGCAAAATTGATTTCACCATGCTCTACCAGTTTAGGAAAGTGTCAAATATTTCATAAAAAGATTAAAATACTGTAAGCAAATATCGCACTTACGGGAAGTATAACCACTAACACGCGTACTGTCCAGTCATGGATTTGTATGGAATTTTCAAACGTCCATATAAGACGAATCTATCTGAATGAGGGGGAAAAGTAAAAATTTGATCCCGGTACTCCGCTCATTTGAATGTGACTCTGCTTCTGCAAAAGCTGGTGGCATCGCTAAAAATAATAGATTTGTCCATTTCTGGCTGTAAAACGGATGTTTGTCTTTCCATACAATCCGTAGTCAGACAGTATACGCACTCATTTCGTTTCAGGTACTAAACATGTAAATTTTGTAAATGCGCTTCCGATGTCGGAAAAAAAAAAATATGCAAAATAAAAATGCGGAAAAAAACCACATACCCAAGCAACCAAAATAATAATTATATTTGACAGAAACAGTTCAAACATTTTATCAAAAGCTTTCGTATTTATATTTTCTAAATTTAACTGCTCATTTTTCAGCTACTTTGTAACGCCATCGTTATTGTGTTTTGAATAACTAAAGCTTATAAAAATGCAAGAAGCTTTGTCGATGGTTATGTAAAATATGACTTTAAAATAATTAGCTAGACTAGATTATTAGTTAACTTCTTTCTTTAGTTGAGTTCGTCTCTATATGTTTAACTTACGTAGAAATTAATTTTTTTCCTCTGCAAGTTTCTCTTTATTTGACACGGCAGTTCAAGTCTTTAATTTAATTCTCAATACAATGAAGCTTTGTTCAGTTAGCTTACATGGTTTATAATTAGGTAATATCAGGGTTAGTAATTATTAAATAAAATATATTTTAACTGAACAACTTTATTTAATTAAAATCATTTTTATTTACACCTAAATCTTACTTTTAAATTTTGCAACGTCTGTTTCCTCGATTCAATAATTCAGTTTTTCATCCTTATATTTAATTTTCTGCACTTTTCAGCCTTATTCAGTTCGTTCAGTGTCGATTATTATGTTATATCAGAGGTTTTAATAACTTACATTTCATTGTTATTATTTTTTAATTTGCAACATGTTTCTTTCTCATACTCAATGTGCAATGTTTTATTCTTGTATTTAATTCTCAGTTCTTTGTAGCTTTATTTGGTTCTTTTATGTTGTTAATAATTATATACATATAATATCTTATTTTTTAATAATGACCTAGACTAGATAAATACTACGCTACTTTCTTTAGTCAAAAATAGAATGTTTTTTTTTTAATTCCCCGACATTTTTTCTTTTTCTTTTCCTTGGCAATGATCTAATTTTCAATTTTGCATCTAATTCTCAGTAACTTGAAACCTAATTCAATTTGTTTAAACTGTCGACAGTTATGTAATATCAGGGTGTTTGATAATGAACTAGAGTAGATTACAACCAAACTAGTTTATTTAGTTAAAATCTTCATTATATTTTTACTTCAATGTTTTTCTTCTTTTTAATTGGACACTGTTTCTTTTTTCTTGATCCCAATGATTTAATTTTTCATACTTCTATCTAATTCTCAAAACCTTATTCTATTCCTTCACATTTTTGATGAAATCCAACTGGGTAAACGGAAGCTGCGTAAATTTAACAACATTACGTAGCTAACTGTGTGAAGTTTAATCCTTCTAGCGTAAACCGCTTAACGTCTTACGGTAGATTAACTCAGTAAACATCAGAAAGATACATAGAGAGAGACTAAGTTCAGTAAGATATATTTCCTACTTCCAATGTTTTGACAAGGTTTAATTAAATTTATCTCTTCGAGACCCAAATCATTAACGTGAAGGTATTTCGTGAAAATTATGTTTATTCTAAAATAGGTATGTCGCTTTAATATGCTAAAACGCCGTTGTCTGTTTATGTTTTAGCATAAGTTTTTATTTTCGTGTTTAATTTAGTATGTGATTATGAGTACGAGTGGAAGAAATGTAAACTAGTTAAAATAACCGAATGAAAAAATAAGCTTGGTTTGTAAAGGAAGAAAATATTGTACTGTTTACTTTAGTCGTTTTTTATGCATGGCCACAATTTTAAAAAATAAAACAATTTTTCTATTTTTCGATACATCTTACGTAGCTTATGTCCCAGTTTAACCTGCAAAATCTATTTTCACCTTTAGTCTAAGATAAATTCTTCCAATTGCAAAAATGGTCAAAATAAAATGCAATGTTAAGATGTAGAAACTTTGAAGCGAGAAAAAGGGTGAAAATATGAAATCTAACCTTTTATATGGTCTCCCAGTCTCCTGCATTATATTTAGAGAAAAATCTCCTTTGAAAATGAATACCCACACAAATTTTTTTTTAATTTTTGCGACCATAGTTCAAGATGGTTATTTCTTAAGACGCATCATCAAAGAGATGAAATAGATGATCATCACTACCTCTAAAAATATGTTGAAAACTTGGTTAGCCATTGACAGATGAAGACACTAGTCAATTACATCTTTAAAAATTTGACACGTTCCTAACTGTATGAGAATATTCCTATCTTCTGTACCCTTGTTAACTGCGAGTGAATATGAAACTTTCAAGTCGACATGATTAACAGGCACAATCCGAATGTAATACAGAGTGTCTACAAATGATGGACCCGATTTTAAAAAATCATATTTTCAAAAGTTCTCGACGGAATAAAATAATTAATGCGTAAAATTAAGGAGAAAAGTACCAAGTTTTTTTTTTTTTTTTTTGTTACCAACAGAACGATGCCGAAAACGCTCCCAGAATTGAAACAACGCATTTTTGCAGCATTACAAACCATTAACAGAGACATGCTAGAAGATGTGTGGAATGAACTAGATTATCGAATGGACGTCATGCCGTGTGACAAAGGGATCCCATATCCAACATTTATAAGGTAAAAAAAAAACTTGATACTTTTCTACTTAATTTTACGCATTAATTATTTTATTCCGTCGAGAACTTTTGAAAATACGATTTTTTAAAATTGAGTCCATCATTTATGGACACCCTGTAGTTTGGTATTATACGGCATTGGATAGCGAACCCGAGACCTTCTGAATGATTTCCAAACAACTAGTCTTCTTAATACCTTGTTGGTAATAGCACAACTTTATTTTTGTCCTAATTTCATGACCGCACTCGAAAGAGGACTTTTTTTTTTATTCTTGCACGTAATATAATATATAAAATATAAATGTAATATTCTTACACCATACGTTGTCTAACTTATAGTAGACAAATATTTCGCTTCCTCAGTCAATTCATTTCATTGTCAACAGAGACTTTTTAAACGAAGCGTTTTTTTTATAAACTTAAAGTCACATTGAAAGAATACGAAAAATATATCTTCAAATGCCTTCATAAAATATCAGCACAGTAAAATGATATTCATAAAATAAAATTAACTTCACAGACAAATCAAAGAATATTATCCGGAAAATGTATTGTATAACATTTTAAAAAGGTCGGTCTAACGTAAACAGCACTTGCCTAAATGTGTGTTCCTTATTTAAAATATTCGTCTAAGTCAGAAAGTACAATAAACGTCTGCGAAAATTATCGAGGGAAACATTAGATCAAAGCCACTAAGTAATTGATAAAGAAAACGCCTTTCAACCAAAACTAATTAATCAAATTTCTCGTAGATAGACAAATGCTTTGTTTTATATTGAAACATGTCAGAAGTGGTATGTACTTGCGCTTGCTAAGTTAATATTAATAGAAATGTCACAGAAAAGATGACAATATGTAATTACTTTAAGTATTAAGTTGTGTGATTAATGGGAAAAGGGCAGAGGGATAAAATCCGTGTCAGGCAAACCTAATGACGAAAAAGGAAAGAGTTTGAGAAAGACGGGAATTTTCTTGATTTGTTTTCTAAATTTAGAAAGCTGTTTAACTATCCGTTGTTAAAGAATAAGACTGAGTATTATTATAAGCTTTAATGCTTGATATATTCAGATCAGTTTTTTTTTTGTGTGTTAAAGTCACAAGGTGTAAAAAGGTTTTAATTTGTGAAACAGTTGTTATAGCAGCGTTTTTTGAAGTGCAACTTTACATGCGAGGGTTTTGAAATTCTAATCTGTTACCTTTGTGGAACGTAGAGGAAAAGGGGACACACATATGAACACTTTTTTTTCATTTTTTAATTTCTCAGAAAATATTATAAATTTATCCCCAAAAAAGAGTCCTCATGATTGAATAGTATTTTTATTGTGTCACGGATTTGTTTCATATTTTTTTAAAAATTATATTTTCTTTACTTTATGGATTTTTTTTAATTGTCATCAATTGTTCACATGTGCCCCTATAGAGGGGTACACGTGAACAAGCTTAGGGTACATGTGAACAGGATTACAAAATGCAGGACGAGCATCATATTTCAACAAAAAAAACATTATAATGAAGCACATAAGTACATACCAATTACATTCAAAAGTTTGTAACCTATACTGTGTCAGTTTGAATTTTGTACAGTAACTGTTATTAACAAAATAATTTTCCAAAATTATATAACTCTGCTCACTGGCAAATTTTAAAGTTTCATAGCATGTTCTAATCACTGGATTAACAAGAAAAAATCTGATAAGACTATACAATACAAATAATATTTTATTATGTAAAGTTTATTCTTGTTACAGAATGCGTTTAAAATGCATACTGAATATGATGCTGAATTTTAAAATTATTCTAAGCTTCAGCTTTTAGTTAAAGGAACAGTTTTTGTTTTTATTTTCCTTGCAAATATTATGTACCACGAATTTTTTTGCCAACTACTTAGTAATTCAAGAATTACAAAAATAAAAATAAAAAAATTAATAATAATATAATAATAATTGGCAATAAATTTACAAACTAATTGCAGCAAAATAATAATTATAAATCTTTGCATCTCTTTTAACACTTAATGTAAGCCTTCACTAATATTTATATTGCGGAGAGGATACGGGAACTGTACACATGTGCCCCTATATGCTGTGCTCACAAGTGCCCCCTCATCTACCTTAGAACTAATTTTCAAAATTTAAAAAAAAAATAATTATAAAATTTAAACATTGGCATAAATTTACGTAAATGTTCATATAGTGGTTTGCAATAATTAAATTTAGCTTAGTAGATAGTTTAAAATATGTCTTTACGTGAAGAAGAAAGTGATAAAAGTACATCAGAATCTGCTAAAACAACGATGCTGTCACCACAGGAATATAAGCTGTCTCCTTTTCTAAAAGTTTGCTTAAGAAGTAATGCTGGTACAGCCATTACTTGAGAATTTTAAAAGATTTTTTGCTTGACGTTATCCAAGTAAAACATATCATGTGTCCCGTGTTCACATGTGCCCCCTTTTCAACTACTTGTTTTCGAGTTGTTGCCAAAACCGATGAAGAATGATAGCAATTATAAAATCAGTTTTGTTAATAAATTTAACAAAACAATTTCATGGCTGAACCTTTGGAAAACATATATTTGTGAATTTTGGGCATTCAGGCAAGTTAGACGCATAATTTTAAAAGGTAGATTTTTCCAGGCGCATAATTTATTAAGACAAGTCAAGCGCAGAAAAAACCAAGAGCGTGACGTGAAGTAAAACGTTTGGGTAAAGTAACAGTTTAGAATTTAAAAAAAAAGGATAAATATTTCACTTCTATGTTTTGTCTTTACGACACACACCCTTTTTTTCTAATAAAAGCTGTAGTATTATAGAATCTGTAATTGTTTAAATATAACTTCTTTAGGTATAATACAGTATTTTTCCAGTAATAGTTTCATTAATTTCAGTTTCTAAAATTTACTTTCTAGGACCTCTGGAATGTCAAAACACATACGACTATGCATATGATAAAGGGACTCCGAATTTTTACACGGAAAGAAAACTGCAACATAGCCAAAATAGCTGATATATATCCAGTTTCAAATTTTGTACTGAATAAAATATTCATTTTACCCTCTCATACTATTAAGTAATATTGCTCAAACACATTTTCGAGTGCATTTTATTGAATGGCAATTTATCTACAAATTTTGGTTCCATGCATGTATTACTAGCGGCATTTATTTATGCCTTTATACAGGTTGTCGTAACTATTCTTGATTTCATCGAATGAAGGGCGCAGACTGAGTATAAAACAATTTTATTTTACACTATTTTCAATGCTTTTATGGAACAATTATTTCGAAATAATTGTTGAATGCTACTGCTTTTACAGTTAAAAAATCAGAAAACTTCCAGAAAATAATGGACAGCTAATATGATTAAATACTTCCAGGAACATGTCTCGCAATTAAAGTTTAAAAAATAGGAATTTTTCCTTGTGACCCACTACATTTTCTAAATTTAGTCTAAGTTATTTAAAAGAAAAATCGGTTTTAGTTTAAATCATGGTTGGCAAAAACCCGGTTTTTTTTTTAAAAAAAGCCCATGGACCCAGAGTTTTTTGGGTTTTTTTAAAATAAAACCCACATCCTATTCTGTTTTCTGTCCGATCGTTTGTAAAACCTGCTAATTTCTAAAAAATATACCTTGTTTATTCGAGATTTGTTAGCAGAAAATAATTCACATGAAAGCCTTTTAGCTAGAGTATTTTCCTCTGTACAATCTACAAATATTGAGAAAATCAGACCATGACTTAGTCAAGATAATTTGAGTTATTTATTGACCAGTTAAAGAGAAAAGTTAAATATATTTATTTAAAATCTTTGAAGTATTTTAATGCCGTTAAGAGTTAAGAAATACTATTAAAATTCAAAATTCATTTTTTATGTCCATTGTCTGTGGTAAGAACAAATAAAAAAGAAGTTTAAGTTGTGAAAGTATTTAAATTAATTATTTTTTTTAAAAACTTCTCAGAAAATTTAAAAAAAAAACCAAAAGTGGGCTAAATAATGGGTTTTTTTAAATGGTTTTTTCAAAAAAACCCATTGGGTCCAACCCAATTGGGTCCAATCTGGCCAACCCTGGATTAAATTAGTGCAAAGTACGCACAAAAGTGTAATTTACATCAAAATTTTGCTGTGGTCCCGGGTTCGAATCCCGGTTCGGGCATGGATGTACTTCCTCTCTCCTGTCCTTTTTCTTCCTTCGTGTGAATGTGTTATGTTGTGAATGGTAGCCTACCCTATAAACGGGTCCTTATAGCATGTGTGTACTGTGGAAGTCGGACGTCACACCAAGTTACGGTACAGTTGGAAAAGTGAAGCAGCGCACTCAAATTGCCAGCTTTGCTCGCAAGGACAACAACAACAACATCAAAATTTAAGTTTTCAAAAACTTAGTTGCTTCCATTTACCTCATATTACACATATTACAGTTTTATAGGGTAATGGAAACATATAAATTATAAGCGCCATAAATTGCTGAGAAAGTGAAATTCGTAAAAAAATGTTTTCAATAATCTTCTATATAACAAATAAAACAATTCCAAACAAGAGATATAGTATTTGTATATCTGTTGGAGGTGAAAACGCAAGTTCACTTATCTTCAAGAAAATTTTTATTTTACATAAACCTGTTTGGAAAAACGCAGAATTTTCAGAATATCTGCTATATGTTACCTAGTGTCACCAGCAAATTAGTTAAAACAATTCTTAGTGAGCTATATTGGCTATTGAGATGTATTAAATGTAAGATCACTAAACTTTAAAAAACCACTTTGTTTCCATAAAACTGTTTGGAAATACGCAGAATTCTGAGAATATCTTCTATATGTTACGTAGTATCACCAGCAATTTAGTTTAAAAAATTACCACACGTGTAGTAGTAGTGTTTGTTTTCTTTTAACGCAACTGACCCTATGAAACTTTCATAGCTAACTTAACCAATGTTGGATACAGGAATGCAATCAGTCACTTCAAAGGTAATAATTTTTTTGCTGAAATTGTTCTGTTACGGTTTTATTACTTTTAGAAAAGCACAAAACATCAACTTAACTTATGTCAACAGTGTATTGTCTTACATTAGCACCCCTTCCCATAATCATACAACGCTTACAAAAGCTTCACAGCCAATTTGGTGAACGAAGTGATGCCAAAACTATCAAACATTTAGAAGTCACTTGGGTAATTGAATGTATTTTCTTTTTTTTTAAATAACATAAAATATGTACGTAATACGTATATATTAGCGTATTTTGTAATTTATACGTGATACATTGATATCAAAAACTTATGGAAAATCAGTCCACAAAATAGGTAATTTTTTTAATGTCAAGAACAATTGAATCGTTTATTTCAAAAACAAGTCAAGCGACAAATGTGCTAATTTTAGGAAAACTTTTATATCACCACATTAAATTATTCAATAATGATTACAATATTGGTTTTTTGAAAGAAATATACCTAAATATGTATCCCTTTTAGTTTAAAACATTGTAATCCTTATAGAAATATTTTAATACGAAGGTAAAAATGCTATTTCAAAACTTTAGAGTTTGTCGCTTGACAGGTTTTTAAAATAAACAGTTCAATTTCTAGTAACGTTTATCTTTAAATTTTAACAAAGAGCAACTTAAATGTTTTATGTTGAAATAAATAATACGAAACTTTTTAATAACTTATGCTTAAAAAAATCTGCCTCCATTTTTTAATGCCAGGATCCAAAACAAAATCATTATAACGAGAAACCATAAACACAAAACAGCTACTAATTTCAAAAACCAAAAGCAGAATCATAGACATCTATCAAATATATCAGCTCTGATAACGGCGAAAATACCTTTCGAGTTATATTTATTTCACGCAAAAAGAATAAACTCGATAAATAACAATATTCGAGAACCAATTATGCTCTTCCCAACTCACTCCAATGCACTTGAAGAAAACACAAACAAAGGAATTTCACCATCCCGATTCCTCTGAAGCGTGCATTCTCCGTTGACAATCGAAAGAGAATATTCCGTGCCGAAAGAATGGGCGGTGAAAATTCTGAAATTCTTTAACAAATATCCCGAGAGTTTTTCGGCTTTTAATGAGATGGAGTGGGTAAGAAAGGATCTAATGAAGATAATAATTAGGTATGGAATAACATGTTTCATTATTTAAAGTGATAAGTTTTCGTGTTTATAGTTAAAGGAGTTAATAGTTAAACGAGAGTTCACAATATTTTGCACGTATTACTTTTAGAAAGCATGCATTAATAAATATTCATCATTTATCATAGAACTGTCAAAGGGGTGTTTTTGAAATTTAATATAGTTTCAGCAAAATAAGCATAAAGATGGGTAAGATTTTTATTATCCACGTTGCAACGGGTTGTTTCTTTCAGTCAAGAGTATTACTTTAAGTCACTGAAATTGATAAAATAAGGGGAAAAAAATAAATAATAACATGAAGCCAAAGAATTCTTTTATTTTTCCTGCAGTTATATTTTATTTAATTTTTTTAAATGTCCGATTTTGGAAATGAGGCGTGGTTTTTATGACGTCATAAGTGATGTACTTTGACGGTCTACTCCATTGCCGGTTTAAATGTTTACGCTCTGCTGCCAGCCGAGTTGCCAGGACATGATGATTTCCTGCTAATGGCATCAGTGAATGGCATTTCATCACTTGTGATGTCATGTGCAGAAGCGTAAAAAATGAATTTCAATCTGCGCACCGATTAACATAATTGTTATAAAATATTAACTTTTGTCAAATTATTTAAAAAATGGTTTGATCCTATTTTTTAAGCATGCTCTTTCAGAAAAAAAAATACTTATAAAATTTCTAAAAACAACCACATTGTTTCTATCCAAGGGAATTTTTGCACTACTTTTGTTGTATAACTTTAGAGGCGAGACAAAAACGTTCGACCTCTATACTAATGTTTACCAACCTTTTTTGATCCACAGGCTGTTAAAAATGTCTGGTTGGCATTCAAGAACAGTTACTGAAAGTAGTTTTAAGATTTTATTGTGATTTACTCAGAATAATACTTAAATGCACACAAATATAAGCTGTTACTATAACTAGTATACCTAATTATGTAGATAATGTTACGAAAAGTAAGTGCAAAATCAAAGTGAAAAGTAGAATTATTACTATTATTATTATTGTATATTATTATTGTTATTGTATATTATAATTATTTTTATTATTGCTATTTTATGTTTATATTTTTATTTATGCTTTATTGCTTATTATATTGTCATTATAGTCATTATTACTGTTATAATTATTATTTATTGTGCATATTATTACTATTATCACTATTATTACTATTATTTGTTATTTTTGAACAAGAAGCCTTTTTTTTAACATGGACAGGTCTCCGAGGATGAGCTAAATTTTTCTTTGGAACAGTGCCGATCCGCCGGACCACTTGTTGAGATAGGAAAAAAATGCCCCCCCCCCCTCCAGTTACTCTTACTAACAATAAAAAGCCCTAGGCTTGTTTAAATGCACCGCAGTAAATAAAAATAATTCGTAAAAAAACAATAAAATCGTAAGAAATGAATTAATTTGAAATGTGATTTTTTTAAAAATAATATCTGCTTATTTTATTATGTTTATAATAAAACTGTGCACTAATTCAAATGTAAAAATTTAAAAAAAACTATGGAAATTTTGCTCTAAAGTAAAATTTTCTTTCTATGTTTTCAAAAAGTTTTAGTTTTCGTATATTTTATCTTCTTCGAATGACTTAGAACAATTTGGAATCTGAGAAACTGTACTTTACATTCTGAAAGCTTTTTTTCGTGTAACTTATAGTTACGGTATGCAAGTCTGATTAATTTTGTGAGACAGATTTTTTTTGCGTGAAAAAGTGATGTGCTACGACTTGATTTGAAGTTTCTGTTCGTCTATTTTTATAGTTTCTATATTTTATCGTTCGTCTATATTTTATCGTTCTCTTATACTTGCAGACATGCAGTGATAGCAGTTTAATTGATATTTATAAGACTATATAATGGTACTGTATTTGTCTTTTAATTTTAAAAGGTTTATCTCAGCCAATTGAAATGCACTTGAACTTAATCCAAAGCGAAACCTTTTATATGCTTTCTCATGCGGAACATTGTATCATTCACATAAAGTGTAGAGAAAACGTCTGACGTCGTGGATGAAAGCTAACTATACTTTGCCTATTCACTCAAATGGCAAAATTATTCGGCAATTCAAAAATCGAACCAACAGAAATTGAATTACAAATTGTTCCCTAGGGATATAGTTTTTTCACGATTTGAAATATTTTCTAATTCACAACACAACAACACAGAGAAAACGAGTTGATGTATGCATCACATGACTTCCTTTTACTCCAATTTAATGTCATTTCCCCGTTACTGGCAATTTTAATGTGATTTAATAGTTTACTCTCTAAATATCAACAACAGTGGCCAAATTGAAACAGATTTAAAAAAATAATAATAAATCGCCAAATATGTCGCCAAGAATGCGACAAAAATTGGCGACCAAAAGACTGGCAATATATCGCCAAGTTTCCAACAAATTATAACACCACTTGAGTTTACATCAAAATTAACAAAGATTTCTCCCCAAAAAGTGACAAAAAATCCCTTTAGAAGCACCCGAATGCAACCAAAAGGGGAGGTGCACAACTAGACTCCACTAGAAGTCTACGTACCAAATTTCAACTTTCTAGGACATGCCGTTCTTGAGTTATGCGACATACATACGCACGTACGCACATACATACATACATACGTACATACAGACGTCACGAGAAAATTCGTTGTAATTAACTCGGGAATCGTCATTACGGATATTTCGCGTGTCTATACGTTCTTATGCCACGTTTGGTCGAGTCGAAAAAAAAAAAACTCAACATTCATTCGGGGGTGATTAAAATGGAAATTAAGGTCGGTTTTTAAGTGAAAATTTTTTCGCGTATACAATACTTCCTTTTTTTGTAAAAGGAAGTAAAAACACAGATAAAAAAAAACACACGAAACACTTCTAGCTGATTATCTAGCGTAAGCCCTAGGTAAAACAATAACTAGCAACTCGATATGAAGAAAAGTTTTTCTTTTAAAATGAAGTTTTGACAAAAACATGCAAGGTGTTTATCAACCAAACATACAAAAAATTTGCAATCAAAATGTTAATTAATATTATGTTTTACAACAGAATAACACAAGCAAACAATTAAACCAATTTGCAATGCCCGTTAAGGCTAAACTTTAAAACTAGCATAGATAGAGAATCTAACAGTTTTCTAGTGAATTGGAGAAAATGTAATAGTTTTTGTCATATGGTAACTATGATTCAAAAGCAGAAGTATTTCTAACAATACGTGCTCAAAGCTAAAAGAGTTAACTTTGTAACTAAGTACATTCCACAGTCAATTACGTTCCTTAAACTCCGTCCACCGTTTTTACAGAGAATGCCAGGAACAAAAGAATATTTCCATATGAGTACCCACTCAAAAGCTCGTTCTTCATTAAATACCGAGTGAAATAGATCGCGTTAAAAGAAATGGCGGTGAAAATTGTCTTGTCAAGAACGTGAGAATTGTTTCCATTTCAGTGAGTCGAAGATAAAAAAAATGAGTCAATAAAAGCAAAGGTGTGCAGTGAAAATTTTGATTATTTTAAAGCATCGGTCCTACGTTTTTATTTAATTAGAGCAATGGATTCATTAGTGCATTAAAATTAATTACACATATTTTCAAATCATTGATTTTAAGATAATAGTAGTTTAACACATTTGGCGCTCATAAGATGATTAATTTTATAATTTAAATAATTTGTCACCAAGAAACGGATATGACTATTTCCAAAAACATCACTTAGTGCTGTTAAAAATAAAATATGGGAGGAGAGGGGGCTGGCTATAACTAGACCACCCGAACGTAAATTTTGTTGGATTGTTGACCCGTCTTGCCTCCAAAACTTTTATATTGCACATGGGGTAAAGTGAATTATTTCGTATAATTATTCATTCATTAAATCACTTATGCATGCATTAGGCATGTCACATGGGTCAAAGTTAAATATTTCATTTCGTTTCGTTTACATATTTATTAAATCAACTATGTATGCATTCCTCAGTTTACTCATTTACAGTCCTTCATTTGTTAATTCAATTCTTTATAGAGGGTTAGCTATAACTAAATCATCCGAACGTAAGTTTAGTTGGAATGTCGACTCGTCTCGCCTTAAAAAACTTGCCATTGCTCATGTGGCAAATATAAATATTTCATTTCGTTTGCTTATTCATTCCTATATTAAATCATTTACGTATTCATTCCCTAATTAATTTTCTGCCCTTCACGCATTATTTATTTATTCGTTTCTCAACGCTTAGAAACAAAAATGTTTACTATTTTCCCACTTGTTGAATCGGGAATCAGAGTGCTGAATTGCGAATCAGCTGTTAAATCTTATTGAAATTGGAATTTAAAGAATAATTTAGCGTTTTCTAACCTAAAATAAAATTTTGAACTACATATAATGTATAAGATTCAGAGAAATTTAGGCAATTTATTTTGACGTGATTTTGGTTAATTTCAAGACATGTGTGGGCACCAAAATATAATTTTTTTATAAAAATAAATGTATGCCTACAAACAGCTTGAAAACGTGGTATCTTAGGCAAATTTCTTAGGATTATAATCAAATTTGTGATTAGTTGAGAGGGAGGGGGGTTCGTCTCCCGAAAACTTTGGCGCTTAATATAAAAATATTGCAAACATAATGTTAAATTATTGTGAAACCACTTTTTATTTCGGTGAATCCACTCAACCCAAGGTGAGATTCTCTAAATATTTTTTTCCCCAAATTCAGCACTAATTGTAATAATTCTAAAAGGCGCGGTAAATTTTGGGCGGTAAATTTTAAGACATGGAAGTCGCACTACGTTCAGTAGATATACATGATTTACTGAATTATATTGTTTGCATTTTCTTACTAAAGGTAATACAAATGCCACCAATGCTTTCAATGTTAGCTAGCTTGTGTCCTATTTTGGCAGCTCAGATGCCTTAAAATTAATTAAATAAAGGATTTAGTTTATTAAGGGTGCTTTAAGTAAAGACAATAATGGTAACTTTATTTCGCGAAACACCCATATCTACAACCCCTTTTACTTTTTCATTCCTGCATTTTTCAGAATTCTAAGTAAAAGTAAGGTAAAAGTCAGGAAAAATGCCTTATTCATCGTACAAAGGTAAATAAACAATCAATTTATATTTATAAAATATTTCCTTTTTTACAATAGAGCATGAAGATCCAAACTTATTACGCATTTTTTTAATCAATACCACGCAGTAAAATATATCGCAGGCATAATGTCCTTCAAATATTAATTCCTCGCGGGGGAAAACGAGAAAATAAGAAGTATTGAATGAGCCTCTGGTCCAAAGAAAAGACTGAAAATTAATGCAAAATTTTTACTGTATTTATTTTTTTTTCAGCCATAAGTATAATTAAATAAAATTCCATGAATTCCAAAGGAACAAAAGCGCCCCTTGCCCAGTTCATTACAATGCATGCTGAAACAATTGATAATTGAGAGAAAAATGCGCTCTTTCATCAAAACGGGCCGAATTTATTTCGTTGGCGCGTGTTATACCTTTGCGTTCTTTCTTTTATAACGAAACGGTTTTTCTCGATTCTTGTCATTTATTATGGTTTTTAATAAGGTTTGATCATTTTAGACTCTGAAGATTTAAATGCTGAGAGATCTCGAAAAATAATCCTCTGAAAATGATTTAAGAAAAAATATTAAGTCAAGATTTCTTCTGAACTCTTTTGAGGATTATAAATGAATATTAGTTATATTCTTTTCAATTTGTATAAAATTGAAATTTCGTTTAGCATTTTATGCGAAGAAATAATTAAATATCGTGGTTTATAATGTGAAAGTAATGAAATTAAAACACCGTTTCGTGGTCATGTGACGTATTATACGAGTCCTAACTGAACGGTTCATAATGCAGTGAAAATGATATGTTGCATTTTTAATTTGTTTATGAAACAATTGTAAGTTTTGTTTTCATTAGCAAGAAACTTAACTTGCAAAAGCCTTTTAAAAGATTATTTTAAAAAAAGTTGCTAGTAAAATTTCTTTTTTTTTTTTCGATTTATTATTTTTTTTTGCAAAATATAGCTGGAACACCTGAAATGCTTAAAGTATACACTTGAAATATTTCACCTAAATTATATTACTTCAGTAATACCAGAAGGATTGAGTACTGCAAGCTATAATGTACATAGAATATTAAAAAGATCTTTCATAAAACAGTAATAAACTTAAAGTTGCATTCCATATCTTGGGGTACTATAACCCTTAACGAATATCGGTATATTTAATACACAAGCCAATAGTGATTTTTTTTTTCATCCTCTTCAAACTAAACCACAGTTGTGCTCATGAAATTGCATCAAGAATAAGATTAAACTTGAAGTTTCTTCTTTCAACATTAATTGCAGGAGTTGTCATAAAGATTTTAAGAATCCCTTCGTTTTACACACAAGCATTTTCATGACTTAATTGCTCCTTGAAATGGTTTCATTTTCCATAATAAACCGATTTTAAGGTGTAATTAAATTAAAATTTCCATAATTATCCACTTAGTAAAAAATACCTCTAGTGATGTATTCAATGCTATAGTCATTGAGAGGAAATATTCACTTACTTCTATCTTCAAAATTAGATAAGTAAGACGAAGAAAAAGTTTCGATTTCTTGAAAAAGTGTAGAACTCTGACATAGATTCTGAAAAACAAATAAAATTATAGGTAACAGTCAAACGATAGATTTACATATAAAAGTTATCTATAAAAAATAAAACATTGAAAAAAAAATTTTCGTGTCAAGTATAAAAATTGTTTTCGCTCTTCTGAAAAGTGCCAATTTTCACATTCGTTCGTTTAGAATAGTGCCGACGATGTGTCCCATATATTTACATAAAACGCACAAAACAAATATTAACAAAACTTGACACACATATTATTTGCATCGCTATTTAATACCTTTGTGCACAAAAAGCTTCCATACTATTAAAAGCTTCCGGTGCTTATAAGGCTAATAATGTTATGCGTATTATTCTACGTATTTTAAACATCTTTCTTATGTTGATGGGTAAATTGCAGACATTCAGGAAAAAGTTATCAAGTTACAAACACTCCAGTTTTAAGAAACTGTCAATTTAAACAAAACTAGCAGAAATAATTATACAGACCCCTCGTACATTAAGTTAATTCATGTAAAGTTAGGATTCCATACCTGGTTTACATCATGAACAAACTAACTGCAAAGTTTAATTAATTGCAGTTATTCATACATTTTTTTTTTTTTTTTTTTTGTGGTCTTAAGGACTTTTGCCAACACTCCGACCTAATTGGTGAGTTTCTTTTGCTATTTAATTGGATTTATTCTATTTATTGTTTGTACATCTACATTAAGTTTATTCTTGTAACGTTTCGATTGCCTAACTGGTTTACATCATGAACAAACTGTAAAGTGTAATTAATTGTAGTTATTCATACATTTTTATTTTGTGGTCTTAAACACTTTTGCCAACACTCAGACTTAATTGGTGAATTTCCTATGCTATTTAATTGGATGTATTCTCATAATGTTTGTACAACAGTAGTACTTTGTATCTTTCGTAAAGAAAAAAGGCCTATACAATTCCACAAAATATTTTGATTCAATTCAAGTTTAAGTAATCTGAAGATAACATTTAAAACAAATACTTTTATATGTCTAAAAAAATTACCCCACATAAGATCTTATTTCCAAGTTGGTAAAGACACCAAAATAGAAACCATATATCGAGCCCTAGTCGTAAACTTATTCAAGCATTAATAACATTTATCCATCTACACATCTTTAATTCCTACTCTAGGGCATCTTTTTACTTACACTAGGGGAAAATGTTTGATATGCTTAAAGATATTTCAGGAAAAGTATATCTTCATCCGTAATTTATTACCCGGCTGACATCAAATGTTTTTCTTAGCAAAAGAGGAAGCTCTCCCTCTCTTTCTGAAACATCATTTGCGGCTGGGATAAAAAGAGGATTACTAAATATGATGTACTTTTAGAAAGACATGATCAAAAGTTTTTTGAATACATTACATTACGTGTTTCTCGCTAAGTGTAATATTTTTTTAAGGAGAAATTTTAAATTTTGATCATTTTTGAAGATTGATGCTTCAATAATTGATGCTTCTGTTCGTGTACGATCATAAAATGGATTTTTAGAGAGTGAGAAAAATTGGTGCAAGGTTTCTTTAAAATGAGTTTTTAAAAAAGGCATTGAAAAGCAATCGATTTAAAAGAAAAATTGGCTCTTCGCATGAGATATGCCTAAGTTAAGAGAGTTTTAAAAGAGGCTTAAGGAAAAACATTGACAGATAACTCTATTGAGATTTGTGTACAATCGTCGCTGTTTCTTATTTGTTTTGCTTCTTATTTTTTTACTTATTGAGATTCAAAATCTTATGTCGGGAGAAATATTTTTTGTGATTATGCAGTGGCGTACCTAGCATGGGGGACACCCCTGGAGGCAATTTGTGGTGACAAATTATCGCCCCGGGAACATTTTCAAATTTGTAGTCTTAAAAAGGCATTTTAGCTTTATTATTTTTTTCAAAAACATGCTGGTTTACTTTGGGTGTTACACCTTAGACGGGTTACAGCCGGGGTTTACCGCCAACGCCTCCCCCCTCTGTAGTGACGCCACTGAATTATTTTCTTCAGTTAGTCTCTCAGAAAAGTGTATGCTTAAATATTGGACTAAATTGCTGAATTTTAAATGCTCCGAATGAAAGGTCATTAGCAGTTGATATTTAAGGAAAGATAATGGGCTCAAAATTTGAGAAAATGAAATTCTATCTCATCAATCAGTATTGTTTATATGATAGAGGCTTTTGTTTTTAAGAAATCAGTTTAAAATGCTAAAAAACATGTTTGTAAAAATATACAACTTTAACTAATTGAGAAAGCATTTAATCTATCGCTAGAAAATAAAGGTAAGCTTGTTTAGGTCTCAAATAAATGTCATTACAATTTCCGAATATTTCCTAAAACGGTATATGCTTCTCGTCTTTGAAGACTTTAGAACTAGTAAAATATTTTAATTGTACATACTGATACATAAGATGAATTAATTAAAACGCAATATGGGGTTGATAAAAGCAATTTTTCACAGATGAAAATATGGAAATTTCGTAAAACCTCTTGTCAATGACCAAGAGTGGATAACGTCGAGAACCTTTTTGAGCTGCTTTTCATGCGTATAAAAATGCCATTCGAACTGTGACAATAGTACTTACAAAACTCTTGAACTGGCAGTGAAATATTTTGCCATTTTAGAATGAAAAAGAAGTGGAAAAACGATGCAAGAAAGAAGAGGGGACAAGAGACAGAGAAGGAAAAAAAAAAAAAGATTCGTCGTAAGAAAAAGGGAGAATGATCTTTTTGTTTTCATCTTTTACTGTTGCGATTGGAAAAAAATTCCTTTTGACTAAGTTTTGACGTTTTCTTTTCTGGTAAAATGAATGTGGTCTTCAAGTTCTATGAACATTCAAAAAGTACTTACTACTGCGCGTTGGCTCTTTTTACTGATTTTATTTATGTACGTGGTAAAATATCAGTTTCTTGTACCCATAGGCGCAATTTATTTTACGGCACTGTATGAAAAAATTGAAGCATTAAAAATACGCTTTTAACATTATCAAGTATTTTCCATTTTAGTGGTTAGCAAGAGTGTCTTCATTTTAAACAGATGATTTAAGATAGTAAATATTAAACTACATCAAGGTACATTACTACATTTAATCAGTAATATTTAAAGTTTAGTCACACAAGCAATTGTAGAGTATGGAAAAGATGTAGGTTACTACATTTTTAAACTTTTTTTTTTTTTGACGTGAAACTTCAAGCTGCCATGTGTGGAAGTAAACTTTGATTTTCTGTGGGATGGCCCAATATCGTCCACTCAGAGCAACAATAAGATATCTTAGTGTTATTTCTGGGATTAAATATCTTACTGTTGCTCTGAGGGGACAATGTGTGTTTCTGCTTTAAACTAACACTGAAAAATAATTAGTTGGAATGCAAGGCGTATACAGTTGATTCCCAAGTATGCATGGGTGGCACGGACCCAGCGGATAACCAAAAAAGCGGATAATCCTCAAAGTATGTAAAAAGCAAAACTAGCGTATGCAACAGCTTTAGAAAGATCAATTACACTAGCATACATTTAAACTTTAGCAAAAATGATAACAGTGTATAAATAACGTTAGTAAAATCTCAAAAAAAGGATTGTCCAATACTGCAATTTGATCTCACACATACAAATGAACTAAGAAACAGATCAAGCTCTATTAAACCAAAAATGCATAGGGGAAGGGAGGGGAGTGTCTTTTTTTTTAGAAGAAGACTGGTCCGGACACTCGATTACGCACGTAAGTCGTGCAGATCGAAGTTGTGTAAATATAAACCAGCTAGTACTACTATCGATCTGAAAATCAGGTTCCATGTTATCAGGTGTTGGTAACCATAGAAGGTTTGATGTAATTGGGAGGGGAGGGGAAAAAGAATAGGAATGTCTAGTCTAGAAATAGACTTTTCACTCGTTAAGTAAAAATGTGTACATTTATCTGTGTCTATTTCTATTGCCGGGATTTCTTTCTTGAACGTTTAAAAATCAGCGGATAACTGGGAGTTTCTGTGTTTAATAAATTTGCATCTATAGATTTGAAGGATATTTCGCTAGAATTGAGAACTGTAAAGGTCTCCCACACGTGATCTGTCAACTTTACCTTTTTTTTAAAAAAAGGATGTATTAGAAAAAAATATTTTCTTAATGAAATCCCACGAGTCAAGTACACTACTCGACATTGAAAATGCAACACCAAAGAAGGAGTGGTCAGAAAGTGATGAAATTTGGAAAAAAGACAGAGACAGCAAGGAATAATAAATAATCTTAATTTCAAAATGATAGGCAGAATACAGAGCGAGAACGGCGTCGGCTCAGTAGGATGTAGGACCACCGCGGGCAGCGATACACGAAGAAACACGTCTAGGCATAGAGTCAATAAGGGTGCGAATGGTGTCCAGACAGCTGGCTCTCCATTCCCTTTCAACCATTTGCCACAGTTCGTCTTCTGAACGAGGCAGGGACAGAGTCTGCAAACGGCGTCCAATCACATCCCACACATGTTCGATTCGTGACAGGTCAGGAGAGTATGGTGGCCAGGGAAGCATCTGTGTGCCTTGGAGACCATGTTGGCAGATGCGAGCACTGTGTAGTCGTGCGTTATCCTGCTGAAAAAGTGCATTAGGTAGCCCTTAAAGGTAAGGGATTGCCACCGGCCGCAGCAGATTATTCAAGTATCGTTGGGCCCTCATAGTGCCCGGAATACGAACTAGAGGTGATATGGAATTGTACGCAATTGCGCCCCAAACCATTATGTCACGTTATCGTGCGGTGGGATGTTCCACAGTTACTCCCGGATTAGATCTGTCTCCACGTCTACGCCACACACGTATGCGGTGACTATCACTGGATAAACAGAAGCAGGATTCATGTGAGAACACGACATTTCGCCATTCTGTCATTCACGTCGCTCTAGTCCGGCACCATACTAAACGTTGCTGTCTGTTTTTTGGGGTCAATGGTAGTCTTTTTAGCAGACGCCGCGATTGCAGACCACATGCGACCAAACGACGGGAAACGGTTCTGGTTGATACGGGAACATTCAGGATATCTTGCACCTGCTGCAGAATCGAGGAACTAGTGACTTGTGTGTCTGCTATAGCTTGTCGGTGGATGCGTCGATCCACGCGTTCTGACGTCACGCTGGCTGCCTCTGCACCCCTCCAACCATCTTCGGCACAGCCGATGCACCTCGCTCGCATCCTTGTGGGTATCAACTACGATTTGACGTACGGACCAACCTCCCCTTCCAATCCGATCACTATACCCCTCGTAAAATCGTCTATCAGCTGGAAGTGCCTTCGTTGGCGTCGGCCTTGGCGTTCTCTCGTATAACACGTATCCTCTAAGACAAAAACAAAATTTCTTCGATGATTCTCCAGTCAGAAATAACGACACGAATATTGCCCATTCTGCGAGTTCCTTCCCTTATATCTTACTTCACGTGCGTCGGAGAGCTACGCATTTACATCATTTACATAACTCAGTGATGTACGTTTACTCTAAAATTTGCATAAATTTCTGAACACTTCTTCTTGGTGTTTGCAATTTCAATGTCGAGTAGTGTATGTTCACTTGGCCAACACATTTTTAATTTTCAGCCAATGAAATTTTCCTTGCAAGAAAGTATAAGGAAAAATTTAGTACTAACTATCCCACTCGTGACGCAAGGTCTAATACAAAGGAGGGGCAATGGAATGATGTACCCTCCCTTGAGGGAACTCCATTGAAACATTTTCGATATTGAAGTTCAAAAAACACAATTTTGGACGATATTTAACAGTATTAAAGTTTCGGAAAGAGGGGTTCAGAGCCCTTCTCCGCAAACATTTTAGAATTGAATCCCGAAACATTTGTAATGAACATTTGTAAACCATGTTGTGCAGTAATGGGCATTTAAAATAGTTCAATCGTCCATCCCTTAAAAAATTTCGGGATCCGTCCCAATCGTGACGGTTGAAACACCCATTTGTGTAGTTAGCGAAAACTGACTATTAACATTAATTAGGGCCGTGGTAGCCCGATTGGTAGAGTGTCGGATTCGGGACCGGAGGGTCCTGAGTTCGAACCTCGATGGTCGAAGATCCACCGTCGTCATTAAAGGGGACTGGACGACGTTAAATATGCTCGTGGTCTCAATGTCCTCCAAGTGAAACGATACCTCTGGGGGTGCTAGCACCAGGTAGCTATTAGCTCCTGGACTAGTTCTAAATTCTCATTAACTGTTCGATCTGGTGATGGTGCTGCCATCTATCGGTATAAAAAATAATGGAGGCAAGGCACTTAGTATGCAGTCCTCGACATAAATACAGTTGTAGTCAGTTGTGACTCGGAATCGTAACATTAATTAACGATATTATTACGACTCCCCCAGAAGCTAGAACATACCTTTTATCAGCAAGGTAAAGCCAACTCACACCCACATTAATTGAACAACTGTAATTACGGCCATAAGAAAGCCTGCTTCAGATTGCAAGAGATAACAAAACCATCTGGTAGCAATTTAGAGCTTTCTGAAATTAAGACTGTTTTCAGAGTCTTAGTTATTACTCAACACCTAATTATGATGTTTTCAACGATAAAATTTATTAAACAAACTATAATGCCAAATGGATAAACGGAATGAATTGCCTAAGATTGATAATTAATATTACTTAATTAACTACATTTTCTTGCTAAAAATACATAAGGCAATTAAGTAATCAAAGAAAATATTACTGTTTTATGGAGCTAAAGAGCTTCAGCCGGCATTTATTACATGCAATAAACTGCAGAAAGCTTCATTAAAGTTCTTTATCTTTAAAAGAAGTGCCTTCCATGAAAAGCTACAGTACCATTAAAAACTACTTCGTTTCATTTTCGCTTAAATTAACTGCTTTCGGCAAGCTATTTAATAGTAGCAGTTAACTAAGAATAAGAGGATTATAAACATGTACGCATTATAACAGAAGAATCGTCATTCATTTTAATTAAGTACATTTCATGCGGTGATTAAGTGTGCATTAAACTCTAAAAAGAAGCACATCAAAAATAATTAAGCACTTTTATATGATAAATTTTCTTTCAAGCGTTTACCATTATAACAGCAATTAAACTTACACACTAAGTTCAAAGTTGATATCGTAGAAACAAGGAGGCAACTAGAGGAGATTATTAATTAAATTCCATTTAAGAGAGTTACTGAAAATATTTTGACATGCACACGGTTGTAAATTATTCGTGAACAGGTAAGTCTTGTTCCATTTTTTTTAACGATGCAGTTAAATTTCGTTTCAACGAACTGCAAGGTTGCCCCAAATTTTGTTCGTTGTAAAGGAATTCGAACAATGCAATGGCAATTAAAACGGGTCTAAAATGTATATTTCGTTGTATTGGTAATCTCTGCAATGAAACTTTACAAAATAAAGTTTTTAAACAATTTTATAAGAGAAAAATCGACGATAGGGCCGCGTGCTAGCATGGTGGAAATGAACAGTTCCAAAAGGACAATGTTATGCGCAATAAAGCCAATAGGAAAGGATTGAATACCTGAACATGAACCCTAGACCGAGTTTCAGAAATATTTTTTCATATATACATCGATAATGTTTTTACTGATTCTACTGAAACTTCGCCAACTAACTACATAACTACATTCAATTTGCAATAACTCGAATCTTAAAGGACCGACAAAAAACTTTGATTTATCGGAAGTTTAACTTACCGCTAGTTTTGGTTTTCGACATTTTAACATTAAAACCCATCGAATATTTTAATCAATATGTACATATAACAAACAAAACTACAGAATTTTAAAGTTTTTAAGCACAATATGTACAATTTAATCAAAAATATTGAGAGTAAAAAATTTAAAGCATTTGGTTTTGATTTCTATACTGCTGGAACCACTTGAGTAGAGCTGATTCTACTTCAGAAAAGGTACAAACCTTCATTCGTTTCAAATTCGGATTCATGGATCCACCGCTTTAGAAGTTTCTCTTTTAATATCATTGACAGAGTACTTGCTTAGACATATTTAATAGTAACAAAAACTCACTCTGTCTCTCAGGAACTTATCAGCAAATGATCGAACTAAATAATGGAGGGGAACGCATCTTAACTTAAGGCAGCTTTTGATTAAAGGTACATTTAGTTGACGACAGCTTAAAAGCAAATTCGTAGTCCAGCAACATGTCAAAGTGTAAACAGTACAATAAAAGAAAACAAGCTAACTCATTTCCGCACGTATAACTCCTTTATCGCACATTGGCTCAACAGGTGCTCTTCTTGCTTTAAAGGTCCTGCTTTAGAGGTGCGAGAATTGCAAGTGAAGGTGAATCAATTTTTCTCTCATAGTCACTTGCTTCTTTCTTTCTTTTTTTTTCGTTCTTTTGAAATTAATTTCGAGTTTCGAGTTTTGAAGTTGACTTCGAGATATTGAGAATAATTTGCATGGAATTAAAGACAAAGGGGTCGGAACACGATAGAAACTTCGAGTTATGATAATATTTGAGTTATCGGACTTCGAGTTATCGCGAATTGACTGTATATCCAATTTTTTTAATCTAATCCATCATGTTTGGCGGGTGATTTGGCAAGATATTGCTCAGTTGTCTTTAAGAATATCTTAAATTCATTTTTTCCCCGCTCCAAGCTTTTTTTCTGCATTTCGCTAAATATGCTATTTTATTTTATTCCGACCGGTGATTGGATTAACGTCATGTAAGAAGCAAAAAAAAGTTTTAATTAAAAAAAAAAAAAAAAGAGAGAGATCAAACACAAATTTTAAAAAAATGACTTTTTTCAGAGTAAAATAAATTAAGGATTTTTTTTTTTAACAATGTAATTTTTTCGTAAACGATAAAATCAAATGGCATTTTGATCATTAAAAATAGCTTAAAAATCAGAAAACTAAGTTAATATAGTTCCTACTCACGTCATTATATGATGCAAAACATGTTTTTTCACGAGTACATTTCTTTCAAAACTGTTGTTGAAAACGTATCACTGTCGATAAAATAAACTACTACACCAATGCATTTAAATAGCTTTTTACTGTAGATAACTTTAGAAAGTGGAGAATCGATCTTCCGCAGTAGAAACTTGCTGAAATTTTAAAAAATAAAAAATGAAATAAAAATTCTTTTTGCATTTAGGAACAATATGAAGACATATTCAATGCTTGACGCGACATGAATAATACATGAGATGTAAAGATTAGTCGCATTCTGGGAACATAATGGCCAGCAAGTAAAAGCCGAATGTCACCAAACATTATGAACCCATTTTTGGCTAAGCATATCCAAAGACATCAAATACAACAATTCTTTCAAGTTTGAAGGAATTTGAGGAAGAATTCCAATCTTAAAGAACGTATTATGCAAATGTTTGAGAAGAGGGAAGTTTTTGGAACATATGTTTAAAAACAAATGGTCGTCTGATTTTTTTTTCGGACATTCATTTTGTAAGAATCTTGAAGTATAAGAAGTAGTTTGCGTTTGACCTTTTCGTATTCATATATATATATATATATATACTAGCTGACCCAGCCACGCGTTGCTGTGGCAAAGAAGTTGAATTAAAATAAACTTTTACTCATTATTTTGATAGAATCAAATAAATATTTTTTAATAGAGCTTAAAATAATATAGCTGATTTTAAAACATATGAGATTGATAATGAGCGTGATTCAATGTAAAAACGATTCAGAAATGTTCCTGGAAAATTATGGGCAGCTGATGTGACCAATTTCTTCCAATGTAATCAATTGTAATCAATAATGTAATCAACTTCCAATGTAATCAATTCAATTCAATGTAAAAACGTTTCATAAATGTTCCTGGAAAATTATGGGCAGCTGATGCGGCGAATTTCTGCCAGTAACATGTCATGCCAAAATCCGGAAAGTTTTCCGATAAAAGTTAATAACCATCCTGAAATTATCTCGGAAGCCTCTTGAAAAATTCGAAGATCTTCCCGTTTGAAGCTAGTCGTGTTTCTGGAACTTTAGTGTAAACTTAGGAAGGGATACAAAAAAAAGCTTAGCACCGTTCTGATTTATTAAGGAACTTCTATAAGCAGTAATGCAAAAATAGCCAAAGCTTAGCCAGAACTGCAAGCAAGTATCGAAAATTTTTACTCAGTAACGTTTCGGATTTTTTTTTTTTTTTTTACAGTGCAGGCTGAAGAAAGTACTTATTGAATTCAGTAAGAACTAAATTTTCTATGGAAAAAGCACTATACTTACTATACTTACGCTTAGTAAGTTTTGTAAGTATGACTTCGGCAAAAAAAAAATAATAATAACTTGAAAGTGATAGTAAATATCGAAACTGATTGTAAAATAACTGAATGTAGAAACTAAGCGTGAACCCCCATACATTTTTAGATTCTACACTACATTTTATTCACCTCAGCTTTCTCTATAGTTTGTAATCAATAACTTCTTTACAAAATACACTAACTAAATTAAAAACATATAAAAATTATTTTTTTTTCAATGAAGTAGATAACATTGACTTCGAACTATTGTTTCTATTATTTGAAAACTGAAAACTGTCTAAGCACTAAGTTTTGCACAATGTTCTTGCTTAACCAGTCTTTTGATAATAAGAAAAATATGATAACTTTCCACGTGTGAGTAGGCGATATATGGTTGCCCATGAGAGAAATATTTATGTTTCAAGTCCAAACCGAAAGAAGACATTGTTTGTTCTTGAGATCTATTTATGGTCTTTGCAAAAGCTAAACGAATCAAAAATTGAAGCCTTTCAAATGTGTTTGAAAATTATGACGCTGTTAATGGATTACGTGGCAACACAAACATGTCTCCTTTAAACTTTCCCGTCAAAATTGTTGACTTTTGATTAAGAAACGTGTACCGTTGCGTAATTTAGGTGGGTTTAAATCGTGAAAGAGAATAAATTGTTGAGCCAATTTTCAACCGGAAATCGTGTAGTCGCATTCCTGGTGTATCCAGAGAATTTAAAAATTCAGTTGGAATGTTTACTGCTTTGTTTTCATCGACAACTGTATAGGCTTGTTCAGCATCAATGGAGAGCTTTTTTTCCAGCCGTCAGTAATGGCTCATTATTCGCAATAATTGTAGCTAAGACAGCGTCATTGCTCTGTTGTTATACGTTGCAAATCAGTGTGAACTAAGCCGGTGGCCCAGCTATCAAGTGACGGCATATCATAATAATTAAGTGGCAAATTTGAAATTGAAACGCAAAAACCTTCAGACAAAACTAAAGCTTCATATTCATCTCTGGTGTAAAATCTGGATTTTGACATTTATGTGTTTGTTAAACTTTATGAAATACGTCTTCAAACGTGAAAGTTATATAGTTTCTCCTTAAAAAATGATGATTGTGTTGGATAGTATGTCGTCAAAATTGTTTTAAACAGTTGACGAATACTGTTTCTCCTTATGTCAAACCTGCATTAGAAAGTGTCAACTCCCAATGACTTTGTGCGGCCAATAAATACAATTTGCGACATGCTTCGGGATATGTATTTGACAGTCGACAATTGACGATCCACAAATATTCCTGCCTGTTCGGGAATGTTTACCGAAAACAAAACTGCTATAAAACCAGCGCGATTACAGAGGCAAATATGATTTTAAAAAAAATAAATTTATCTCGGAATAGACTCTCAATTCGTTCACTTTTCGTCTCAACGGCAGTGTAGAAATTGTCTGGCTATTTGTTGTACTGTATATTTTGATACAGTTCAATTTCACCGTTTCCAATACATAGCAATTGCTTAGAAAATACTTGTGCGATTATATTATTTTGCGTTTATACTCGCATGTTCATGGCCAATCGCATTATCTCGACATTACGCTATAAAAACGATTGTTTTTAACATGCGTTGATTTCATCGGAATAACTGGTAATGTCTGCCGGAAGTCTCCAGACAGTAGTCAGACAATTTCGTCTAAAAGTTTATCGTTGCCGTTCAAATCTTGCACAATCCTATGATGTGCGTCGAATGAATGCTTTTACTCATGAGCCATAGTACACTTATCCCAAATTTTAATTTCACTCTCTTGCAACACTACAGCCATTCCACGTTTTTTTCTTCTTTAATGTTACAGATTGCGTTTTGTTTGTTATGAATATCTAATAGGCCACTTTAAAGCTGAATGTGCTGTTCGTCCACCATCTAAAAAAAGTAGCAGCAATGCCTGATGATGCAACTGTCACTGCAATTTTCTGTTGCGAACGTATCTTTGCAAGAATTAATTATATTAAAAATCTCTTGGGGAACGCAATAAAGAAAATAATTGTTTTCCGCTTAAATTCATTAACCTTCCTGAAAGTAACCTGGAATATTTTTGAAGAATTCAGTAGTCTTCTTGGTTAAAGGCAGTTATGATTCTGGCAGCTTCAGAGAAGCCTAACGCAGGTTTAATATAACAGCTTTGAACCTTCCTGCTTTTCTAAAAAAAGCTCTCAAAGCATTAATGCACGCCTAGCCAATGCGAAGACAGACTCTCAAGCAAGTAGCTGGAATAATACTCCTCTACAACTCTTGCAAAGCTTCGTGATCCAGATATCTTTTCGCACTAATTGGGTGTTGAGTGAATCTGGACGAACCGTAATCGCTCTGAAACCGATACACCTATTAAATACGTTTAGTTAATCTTGATACTGGTGGAGAAAAATATTTTTCACAACGGTGTGAAATCTGCAATTTGTAGCAATTCAAGGAAACGTTTTGAAAAATATAGTTGATTTTCTCAGGAAGTGAATAATAACCTATAATATCCCGAAACGTTATATGGAAATTCTAAGCAACATTTCTAAATTTTTTGTCATGGTGTTTTTAGCAGTAAGTCATACGATGTTAGAGTTATATCGATTAATTAACTTACACCGCCATCTATTAAGAATTTTTAAAACTAAACAATTAATTCACACTATTATTGCATAATTAATATGAAATTTGCAATAAAAAAATATAATAACTATCCTATCTTTTAAGTTGGACCAAATGACACATAGATATGAAATTTGAGAAAAATCGGTTGAGTAGTTTCGGAGTTTACCCCGAACAAACATCGTGACACGAGATTTTTATATATATAGATATACATTTCATAATCCATAAATTAATTATCCAAAGTTTCCTTCTAAAATATAAACTTTACGCTTTTTAAAACAAAAAATGAACAAGCATTAAAGTGTAGAAATAATTAGTTAAGGTGTTCTGGCAAGATTTTCCAAATAGAAACTCGAAAAAGCTAACGTAAAAAGTAATATTCTTTTTTATTTATTTATTATTCATTTCAATTTATTTTGTTGTTTTCTTTGGGAAATGGAATGAAACAGGAATTACTTTGCATTGTGAAAAAAAAATCTTAAATTCGAAAAATAGTTCACATTTGGAGTCATTGTACGAAAATAATGAAACTTGAAAGAATTAACTGAATTTTCTAAAAAATGTAAAACATATTTAAATCAAAATTAGAACAAGTGTTTAAGCAGTGAAATAAAACTTTTAACATTAAGTGTTCTGCCAAATATTTTTCAAAGATAATACGAAAATTTGGTTTTCTGAACAATTTTTGAAAACATAATACCTTATTAAAGTTTAACAACATATCCAAACATAGAAAATTTACACAAAAAATCAAATATTTTATGCAGTTTTGTTTTGCATTCAATTAATACAAATTCATTACTCCTTCAAGGACAGAAATCTCAATACTATAGCCTCAGCATTCCTTTCAATTAGCTTATGAATATCATGTATGTAGAATCCCTAATGAATACTAAGCCCACTCCGCTAGCCAGGATTACTTAGGAATTCGGATTCATTACGGAACAATCATGTTATTAAAATTAATAATTTTAATAATAATTAAAATTTTAATAATTAAAGTTATTTAAATCCTTACTAACACTGTAAATGCGAAAGGGTCTTTTTTGTTTCTTTGTAGTTCTTTCACGCATTAACTACTGAGCTAACCATTACGAAATTTCGTATACACATTGTTAGGGGTGCAGAATAGAACACAGGCTACTTTTCATCCAAAAATGAAGAATTCCAAGATTTTTATTCCAATTTTTTAAAAAAACATTCATTTTCTCATTTATTGTATCTCATCGGAAAAAAGTCGTACTTGTTTGATTTGTGCAGCATTTTAAATCCCTTAAAATGCTGCACAATATGAACTCTACCCGCAGTTCGAGAAATAACTACAGAACATCCCCTTATTTTCCATTCTGAGTTGATTTCATATTTTTAAACGATGCTTGTGTCTTGATTTTCACGTATCGTCTGCCATTTTTAGTCACGAAATAAAAATTAAATTCGCAACTCCAGCGCTCGAATACGCTACCTTGCGGAGATTTCCAAAATTGCCGACAAAACTAAAACATTGCGTTCCATGTGTTCATTTTAGGCAAAACAAATAGTTTGTTATGTGTATTTTTTTTTTAATTTGCGTAATTCATCATTTGGAATCGTCATCCGCAACAGCGTAATATCAAAAATATCTGATATAAACTGTGAGTACACATTTTATTTATCTTGTTCTGAGTGAATTTGAATAAATATCAGTTTTTCAATTCGATGAAAAAAAAAACGAACTTAACAACATTGACTGGACACTTTTCCTTAATCTAATTCCACATAAATGATTTAAATAACCTTTGTTACTACAGTATCCTACTGAAATAGACAGTATGCAAATAAATTTTCTTGAAAATATTTATCGCAGAACAGATTGAAAAATCCAGAAAGAACGTTAAGAATTTGAACAATAAAAAATAAAAGTTCGCCAAAAATCTGTTTATAGGGTTATGGTTTTAAAATTGTGTGAAAGAATAATGTATCTTGACAAGATTTCGCATATCAGTTAAATCATTTCCATGACGAATGAATTAAATGCATGATGATTTCTTTTGATATCCAATCATATAGTCATAGAAATAAATTATTTAGTGTTAAACGTTACTCTTGACAGTCTGTCGCGTATGTGCACTATGTGACAAAAATGTCAACAAATGCCGGAAATGTCACGAAACTGAACTAAATATGTACTAATGTATAGAAAAAACGGTACAAAATGAAAATGCCGTTCGAAGCGAACCAAAAATTTATGAATTCCGAATTCAACCTCGTGAAAATGGCTGCTTCAGAACAACTTACTGTGTGTTCTGCATAATTTTTCACTTTCGTAATACTTTTTGATTTCTAATCTCTTTCTACATGGGTCAGAATAACCAAAAGACTTTGAAAAATCTTTTCAAATGAATAAAGAACAAAAAATCATACATGCGAACAAAAATATCTATCATTTCCTAAGTTTAGAAGCAATTTATATATAACAGCGTGCGTTTGTTTTAGTTTTTTCATCGGCCATTAGACAGTGGCTGCAGCGCCCCCTATAGTTTGTTGGAGTTGCGAATAAAGTTGAATTTCTGATTCGTAGCATACGATATTTTCTCGAAGAAAACTAATAAAAAACTTGCATGAATAATTTAGAATAAATAAGTAAATAAATAAAATGTCGCCTGTTTCGTAATCATAGTTATAAGTGGGAAAATAATAAAAACTTTTTTTTTTTTTCAAAACGAAAAATTATTTTGATTTTCCTTTAAAAAAAATACAGGCTGCACGTTCTGCCAGTTTTAATAGCTTTTGTGAAACACAATAGATCGAAAAAATTCTATTAATTTGATGTGCGTTAGTTTTAGAATTACTTTTAGTCGAAGTATTTAAATATATTTTCTGAAATTTTAAGAACAAAATTGATTAATGAATGCGAATTCATCTGACTAACAATCAACATTCTAACGGCCATGAAAACGAGGAAGGATCCAGCCTGATGCTGGTTAATACATAAAGATGACTGAAGTTTCGGGGTTTTAAAAAAGCCTAAGAGGTCGAAATTTAATCTTAGAGTTATGAAAGTGTTCTTCCCTACACATTAAAAGGAAATGTTTTTTTTTTCTTTGGCCGGCCTGATTGCTGAATAGGCGTCACTTAACACAATTTTCATTTTTAAGGTGGGCCGTGCAACGCAGCTAGTTAAAATCTCACATAAAAAACTGCTTTGTTTTTCATTAAATTAATAAAAATTCATTACTCCTTCCAGGGCGGAATTCCAAATACTAAAACCTCAGCATCTCTTTTAATAAACTTATGAATATCATACATGAATCCCTAATGAATACCAAGGCCATTCTGCTAACCAACAATACTTAGCGGTTCGGAAACATTAGAGGAGAGAATCACGTTCCTCTCTAAATTTTCTAACAAAAGTTTGATATTTTTAGAAGCACTTCGGGATCCTGAGAATTATAACTGACTTTTCTTGAAAATATTAAAACTTATTTAAACCAAAATTGTAACAAGTGTTCAAACTGTAAAATAAAATCTTCCCATTAAGCATCCTGAGGCAAAGATATTTCGAAGATAATACGAAAAATTAGTTTTTTGAAGAAAAATTCTAACAAACATAATACCACCTTAAATCTCTAGGTAATAACAATTTAATACTTCTAAACATGTGAAATTCTTACAAAAATTGAAAAATAACATAAAAGCAGCCTTGTTTTCCATTCAATTAATAAAAATTCATTACTTCTTACAGGATAAAATTCCCAATACTAAAATCTCAGCATCCATTTCAATTAGCTTATGAATATCATATATTGAATCCCTAATGAATACCAAGCTTACTCTACTAACCAACATTACTTAGCGGTTTGGAAACATCAGAGGAGTATAATGTTCCCCTATAATTTTTCTAACAAAAGTTTGATATTTTTAGAAGCACTTCGTGGTCTTGAAAGTTAAATGAATTTTTTTGAAAACATTTTACACTTATTGAAATGAAAATTAAAACGAGTTGAAACCGCAAAATAAAACATTCACATTGAGTGTTCTGTGGCAAAGGTCTTTCGAAGATAATACGGAAAATTTATTTGCTGAACAATTTTAGAAAATATAATGTCTCGTTAAAGCTTCAGGAAATGAAAATTTAGCACTTCTAAACATGCAAAATTCTTACAAAAATTGAAATATAACATAAAAGCAGTTTTGTTTTTCATTCAATTAATCAAAACTAATAACTACTGCGAGGGCAAAATCCCAATACTAAAACCTCAGCATCCCTTTTAATTAGCTTATGAATATCATATATTGAATCCCTAATGAATACCAAACCCACTCCGCTAACTAATATTACTTAGCGGTTCAGAAACATTAGAAGAGGATCATGTTCCTCTCTAATTTTTCTAACAAAAGTTTGATATTTTTAGAAGCACTTCGGAATTCTTTGTTGACCATCTTACCAGGTTTCATTTCTCTTTACTTAGGTTAATGGAATTTCTTATCCGGTTGCCTTATGGAAAGCAATTACAGGAGGTATAAGTTTTCTTTATCCTCATGAAAGTTAATGAGAAAGTGTTCTGGGAGAGATGAGATGGAAAAGAAGGGACTATGTCACTTGACAAGTCATCACATGTTAAAGGACAATTGCGAATTTTGGAGCGAGACGAAGACTATGTGTATTGGACTGGTCAAATGTTTAAAGATATTTCTTCTTTTCATTTTGTGAGTTTTCGTTAAAAATACCATTTACGAATACTTCACATTAGATGTCTTTCTGTATTAAAACTATAACATTGAAAAAGTGAAAACTGTGGGAAAGTGGAATTCTTTCTGTTCGCTTTAGAGAAGTCTTCTTTCAAAATTCTCAATATGATTACTATTAATATTACTGTCGCACAAAAATGAATTTTTATAACAGTGAGTTTTTATTTAATCATTTAACTTGGAAAATTAGATGAAATTTACTGCCCGTAACGTTTTTTTACAGAACAAATATGATCAAAGTTAGAACATATCTTGTTCGTTAAAAAAAAAAGAAAGAAAATCATCAACATCGATTCACAAGTGAGACGCAATGAACTGACAAAAAAAAACCATACATATACGGTATCAACTGATAACCACCTTCTTTTGACGTTGGTAAAGAAAGATCATTTTTCCGTTTATGAAGTGTTTTACAAGTTAAATATTTATTTCAAGCCCATCTAAATTGCACATACCAATCCCCCTTGTGATCATTTATATGCAAAAAACAAGCGCTTCAAAAGCCGAAAATAACTTTTTTGATACATCTAAGCGAGAGTAACCAACTTCTTTTCCTTTTTATAAATCCCACAGGTGGGGCTACTTAACTTTGTTAAACATTCACAACTAAAAAATTCTTGTTGGACAGAGTTTTTGACATTCTATTTAACTTTGTTTCTTGAAGCAGAATGAAGTACATCAAAGTAAAACCAAAAATAACAAACAATATCTTTTTCAAACAATAAATGGGTATGCCTTTAAAGCTTGAAAACAAAAGCTAAAAACTGCTCTTCCATCAAAAAATACTTATTTCTATTTGTTTTTGACGTTAAGTTAATGTTTAAAAAAATTCCGATTTAGGTTGGTGTGGTAAACTTGTCATTACCAGAGCTCAGAGGGGTAAGGT
Source organism: Uloborus diversus (assembly GCF_026930045.1). NCBI lineage: Eukaryota > Metazoa > Arthropoda > Arachnida > Araneae > Uloboridae > Uloborus > Uloborus diversus. The sequence continues at coordinate 41,252,139 of NC_072737.1, forward strand.
TAACCCTATTTAACGCATAGGAATGGCGTCGAGTAGAAATAACCCAAGACGTGTTTATTTAACTTCATTCTTACGCCTAGTCAAAACAGTCTGAGCTATTTTTCCCTACTCTGTTTATTGAAGGCATTAAAAGAAAAAGAGGAATTCTTTCACTTCAAATTACTCATGCATTTTCTATTATTTTCAAGTTGAAATCGCTCCCTGATTCGAATAAATATGTTCTTCACAATTTTGCATTTCTGGGGCAGGCGGGCATTTTTAAAACCTTTTTACATAGTACGTTTAAAAAGCTACGAGCAAAAAATTTAACATCACAACCCTATTTCTAGGAAAATAAGACCCAATATCATGCTTTTTTTTTTGAAAAAGATTCACTGGGGCTTAATTTCAGAGGATGGATATTTTTTATGCAACAAAATTGATATTTTCTCTCTGCGTAGAAACACATTCAAGTAACGCATGCATTTTTGTTTTTTCAAGTTCAATACAATTGAGACAGTGAGAAGCAAAGGGATGTAAGTGGACATTTTCAAGTTTTTGAGTAAAACGTGTTTGAAGTTTCGGTCCAAGGTAGACATTCATTTAAAAGTTTTTCTAAATCATGCTGTATAACAGCACCTAGCAGGGCTACTAGTACTAAATCTTGCCTCAAAACAGAGAAGAGGTTCACCTTCCATTTGTACTGGTTTTCTCCAAATTTTTAATTCATTAAATGTGTATTTTCGTTAATTGTGGCATTTACATCCCTTTGCTTCTCACTGTTTCAATTATTCCTGTTAAATAAACATTCAAGTGTAGAGGTTAACTAACTTATTAATAGAGACATATCTGCGAGTGTGGATCCAAGGTAGTCATGGCCTCCCCTTTAACCGAACCGACCAAGTCTGCGCTTTATGGAACTCAAATTAATCAATTTGTGGTGAAGAGATCTTGTTCCACTAAGAGTTCTTACGAGAGGTGCTTTGTTAGACGCGTATGACCCTATTGACGGTATACACTTTAGCTTAATGAAGAGTCCCTGATTGGAAAGTAAGTTTGCAGAATTTTAATAAATTAACTGAATTCTCGAAGTAACTATACCAATTACAAAGCAGTTCTTCCTCGAAAAAAAAGGGAAAAAAATATTCAACATAAAAATGGACTTTTTAAAAATAGTAAAATCAATTCCGAGGGATTGTCTAGTCACTATTCCGAAATCCACCGAAATAAAATCCTCTGTCAAACATCAGAGTTCCACAGAAGAAGCAAGTGGGAGTGATCTGCTCCTGGGGGACTACAACTATCAATTGACATTGTTCGCATTTTATTCTCGACACCACATAGTGTTTCGACTAAGCTAGCTGGACAAAAGTCAAGTTCAGAATTCATCATTTCATCACACAAAGTTAAAGTGTGCCTAAATTCACATGATTTAATTGTTCAAGATGGATATTATTTATACTGTTAAGTGTATTTTTCCTAATTTAATTATTCTATCTAATAATTAAACAATATTAAAAATTTGTTAAAGATAAACGAAGGAGTTTGCTCGTTTAAAACCTTTAAAGTGATTGTAATGATTTTACCCGTTTGTCCCTTTGCCAAATTTTCTGTATATAATAGTTGCACTTTTCCCAATATTAATAAGACGTATTATAGTCAGCACGCTCTAGTACAACATATTTTTTTCTCTAGAATACTTTCTTTCGAGTAGAGACTTCTTTGAGGAATTATTGAAGCACCCAAAGCATTGGGTAAAAAACGTATGTTGTACTTGAGTGTGCTGACTATAATACGTCTTATTATTAATGGGAAAGCTGTAGCTACTATATACAGAAAATTTAGCCCGGGTACAAATGGGTACAAGTCATTGACATCACTTGAAAGTTTTGAAACAGGCAAAAAATCCGTCGTTCATCTTTAAAAAAAATTAAATATTGTTTAACTATCAGATAGATTAATTAAATTAGGGAAAAAGCACTTACTAGTGTAACAAATATCCATCTTGAACAATAAAATCATATGAAATTAGGAACACTTTAAAATGATGTGATGAAATAATGTTGGAACTCAACTAATTTATTCAATTATAAACGGATACGTACCTTCATGTTTTGGTTTATTGCTTGCATTATCCCAATACCTAAGTTCAGAATTTTGAACACGATTTTTGTACACCTAGCTTGTACTAATCGAAACAATGCGACAATATTGGGTGAAATGAGATGAATCAAAAAGTTTTGTTTGTAAATTTAATCTGAAATACAAAAATGGTATACATTTTTTTCTACCAGCTGTTCGCGGACCACAGGGTAAAAATTGCTGCTTTAAATTAATAAATTCTTCAAAATTTCTATCGTTTAAATTCCAGAGAAATCCTTTATCCGAAGAGCTAAATCGTCAAATTCCGACAGTAAAAAAACCTTAAAATTAAATATTTTCGCTATATAAGCAGTAATAAAATGTGCTCATAAATCTTAGCGCCTCAGCGCTCAGTTGTGCAAAGAAGGTATAGTCCACAGAGATTTAATTTTAAACCTTTTTCACTACTTCAAATCGGCGAATAAAAAACTAACCAATTACACTAGATATATTTTGCAAAAAAAAAAGCTCGCTTAAAAAAAAAGAAAACAGACATTCTTGCTAATGATAATTACAATTCGAAAGCTAATATATATATTACATCACGCGCCATTTGTTTAAGAAATGGGAGGAAATAAAACTTTAATGATAATTCGCTTCTTTGATAAATAATAACTTGCGGAGAGATTAAACACTGGTAAAAAATGGTTATCCAGGAAAGAAGAAGGAGCTAAAAAAATTACCACGAAAAAGGAAATATAAATGCTCAAGATAATGAAAAAAATATGTTTTTTTTTTTTTTTCTTTCTTAAATGCAATTATATTGATTGCATGCCTTTTTTTATTTCATCTGAAATAATTTAGGTACATTTTTGCTAAATGATCTAGAAGCTGAACAGAAAAGAAAAGCTCTAATAGTTTAAATTTCTGCAAAGCAATCATTCATTATCTTTGTCTCCGAGTATAAATGATTTTGTTTCGTTATTTTTTAAATATGCGTAAAACTTTTGTTCAAATTTTCTTTTCTATTGACAATTTTTCTATAAAGCTAATGTACTGTAGAATTCTTTAAAACTCCATATTAAATGTGTGTATAGGAAGTATGGGGAATTATATTCTAACGGGGGGGGGATGTTCCACATCGATTGATAAGCTCTATAAAGTATACTCTTTTACTTAGTTCAGGTAATTTGTGAGAAGAAATACTCACGAAATTGAAAATTAAAAGTAACAGACCACTTTTGAAAGAAGAAATGAAAATAACAAAAATAAAAATTATAATTTAAGGTAGAATATTTTTTACTTTGGCCTTTTATTTCATTTCCAAAGGAATGTGACTCAGAGCAATTCCACAAAAATGCCGCCATACTGTCTCGCACGTGAAAGCTCATATGTTTCGACAAAAAGTAATAATTTTAAAGGGTTACGAAAGAAAGTTTTTGATATATAAAACACACGCACACACAAACGTTTGGTATTTCTTAAGCAACAAAATTTTGATCATTACTTTTTCAAAAAATTATTTTTAATTAAATTAATGAGTTGTCACATAAGAGACAAAACGTTTGGTTTACCGTAAAATGGCCCTTGAGTTCTATGCTTCAGTTAGGTGAATTCATTTTGAACGAAAAATAACACCCTAATTATGCATTTAGTACCAGGACTTAATACCAGAATTAACGAAAATATGATAATAATTCCGCTCAAAGTTTTCTCCTAATTCAAAGCGCCAAGTATTTTTTCCCAACATGTTACATTAGAATTCCAATTATCCGAAACAATTGGGACGGGACCTCATTCGGATGATCAAAAATTCGGATAGTTGGGTTTCGTCCGTAAAAAGCTGTATTTTTACTAATTATAGAATGTATGAAGTTTTTTAAACACTTTTGTGCGGAAAGGTAAAATACAGCAATCAACAACGTTTCGGCTCACAAAATTTGCTGATTAATGCATACACGTGTTTCTAGGTTTCAGGGAACTTTTTTTCAATGCAAATAGTCAGCTTTTGAATTTATCTGCCAGTTTTGGGAACCAAAACGTTGCTGATTACCATTTTACTATTGAATGCATGTTGAAAATGGATGAAAAAAATATTTTTAAAGAAAGAGAGCTTCAATTTAATCCAATGTCATATGCGGAGTTGAGATAATGAAAGTTTCAAACAAAAATAACAAAGTCAAAAAATACAAAATTTAACTTCTTATACGGGCTCTAGGCAGGGCCGCGCCATCCCTATGTGCGAGATCGTGCGGGACACGTCGGCGCCAGAGACAAAAAGGTGCCGAGATCTGCCAACTAAAAATGTTCCAAAAATGGGGAGAATCTCTCTTACCAAAAAAATAAAACTGAACTTTTCACTAAATCCAGAGCCTGATCAAGTCAAAGTGTTGCCCAGACATTGGAAAAATTTGATGCCCCTCTCACAACAAAATCTCCACATTTCTCATGTGGACGTTTCCAAAGAAGGGAAAAAGAAATTTACCCTATTTAGGTATCCCTAGAATTGTGGCGCCAGGGTCCATGGACCTGCCGGACCGTGCGTTTACCACGACCGGATTACGTATATTCAATTGTGGCGGTTAAATTACTGCTCATTGAAGCAAGCAATCCTCTCACTGCCTATTCAAAAGAAAAAATTGATGCCTTGTTAAGTCTAACTATGCTATTGAAAAGCGTAATCTTATGCAGTGATGAAAACACATGATGCTAGTTATTGCATACATTAGCAATTTTCTTCCTAATGTGGAGCCGTGAATGCTATTTCGGTACGTCTGTAGCACACAAGGCTGAGTGTGCGTATGAGGCGCAAGAAATGTTCTTAACGCCATTTCGGTTCTTAATGTGATTATGTTACATTGTAATTTGTGAAATATGTCCTTTTTTTATTTCAAACTATTTTTCGTGGTAATTTGAACAATATTATCATGCACGAAAAAATACTACAACCCCATATTTGTATATTTTACTTGTGTGTAGTATTTGTATATTGTAGACATGAATTTTGGTTAACTTTTTAGTTCCAAAAGGTAGCGACTTGATCGTATTGAAAGAGCTATGGACAATGAATTTGTTTTAGATATCATACTCAATGCCTTTTTAATGATTCTGTATTTTAGAAATATTGGTTTTACGAAAAATGATTTCAATTTCAGATTTAAAAGTGCAATATCCTCTATACTTCAATTTAAAAATATAATGAGTACCCTGTTGTCACGTTTTAACAGGTATAAAAGTGTTTAATTATTCATAAATTGGATATTAGAGAGATATTTAAGCGCTGTTAACTTTGACATTTAAAATATTTTATTTTTCCAAAACGCATTTACATATCAAAGGACCAACTGAACTCGAAATAACTTCGAGAAATGAAGTAAAAACGTACACTGTAATCCAAAATGTAATACACATTCTTTATTTTTTTCTTTCATAAATTAGATGCCAAACGTTTTTTTCCCACGTCATATTTGTCTAAAAAAAAAACCTCATTCCAGGTATTTACTATACTTTCGCCGGACGCCATTGCATAAAGGCGCTTAAAAGACATTTTCACGACAGCGCCGATCAGGCTTAGTGCTGACCTGGCCCTAGGTCCCTTAATTCATATTTAGAGATATAATATCCATTGAAAACTATCACTGACTCAAAAAACTTGACATTTGTGCGACCAAAACTCAAGGAGATATTCCAGTTCAATGTTTTAAGGGACCAGATATGATTGGAACTTATCGCCCTTCCAGAAGAATGGCAGGTTGTCAATGTAAAAAAGAAAATAAAAATAAAAATAAATTAAAAAAAAAAGGAATTCATATTTTTTTATTACTGTTCAAAATTTTTTGCTAATGCTATGCCGTAATACGCGAATCTGCGAAAACTCGAACAATTTGAAAAACCTTACTCTGCACACATATAATTTTAAACACTCGCTAACTGCTATATTTTTCCCTAAAAGGTGTTTTGGCGGCGAGTGTAAAGTGGTGTAAGTCACATAACGCTGCCTTTCATATTTCGATGAATATTGATCGTATTAATTTCAAACTTTTTGTATTGGAATTGTTTTTGAATGGAGAGTATTTCCCAAAATATAAGTTAGAGGACCTGGGGCCCGTATAAAAAGTTAAATTTTGCATTTTTGAGCAATCACGATTGCTTATTGTTCTCATTTGACTGTTTTGATGTTCCTATGTTTTTATTTTCCAGCCGCCTCCCTGTGCGGAACCACCGTCGACCGGCCTCACGATGCTGCTCCTCTAGTGAAAAAAGTCTCCAGGTTACGTCCATATCCAACATATACACGCATACAAATACACCTGCACACACACATACACACACACACTCATGCCTGCACACAGACACAAATACACAAACACACATACACACACTCATGCCTGCACACAAACACCCACGCATACATACACACACACACTCATGCCTGCACACAGACACAAACACACACGCATACACACACATGTACGCATACATACGCACGCATACATACACACACACACACACACACTCATGCCTGCACACAGACACAAACACCAATGCATACATACACACACACACACACTCATGCCTGCATACAGACACAAACACACACGCATACATACGCATACCTTTTCACACACACATACACAAACACACACGCCTACACAAACACGCACTTGTGATTCCGAAAAAAATAATTTGAATTCAAAATGCCATAATTCAAATAAATTTATCTTTTTTTTTTTACTTATTTTTATTTCAAAGTTTCAATAACTTAACTCTGCATCTGATTTTGAACATCTTTGCAATTGGAAGTATGCCTCTAGGACTAATGATTGCGAAAATAAAGGTCTTACAGTTTAAAACAGAAACACCCTGAATATATTTTTTCCAACATACACTTTTCTAGAAAAAACTCTCGTAGAAAGCATGTTGTGCCCTTAAAGGCACTAAGACACTGATTGTGTAATAAACACACTGTTAACGCCGTCAATTTCCACTTTCCACATAACACGCCCATTTGATACCTCCTACTAGAGTTTCACATCATTAAAAAGTAATTCTCAAGGTTATTGAAGAAAAATCCTTATTACACGAAAGGAAAAATGAATAAAACATCAGGCTTGGGGAGAGAGCGCATCAACTTTCCAAACTGTATGGAAATTTACTTCTCTTCAGACTAAATGTTAAATTATACACCCCGAGGGAAATAAAATAATTTATAGTCATCTTTCAAATCAGAAATGCTGATTAGTTCGTTATTGAGGTGTATGAATGCATGATGTCACTTACTTCCGACGTTACATAAGTAAATGTATGAGAATGAGCTTGCAAAGCTTTTACTAAAACATGATTTCCGATGCTCATGTTTTTGTAAAAAAAAAACGACTCTGGAAAAAAAGAAAATATTCGGAGCTTGTACTGCTTTTTACGTTACAAAAAAATAAAATATCCCAAGAGCAAAACTCTTGTTTGCAAAAAAAAAACCTTTTTAAAGCCAGGGGTTCCTAACCTTTTTTTTTACTCGTGGCTCTTTTTGCAGGATTCTAATTTTTTTTCACTGCATCCCACTCTATCTCAAGAAAACAGTAGACCCTCGTTTTACAAATTGACCCTCATTTATAATAAGTTTAATGTGTACTTATCTCGATTTTTATGCACAACATGCATTAAGAAAACATAAATTAATTCCTTATTCTGTTTATAAAGAGGAGCTGGCTATGATAGTCTTTTGGCAGTCATTATGAATTTTTCTCTGTAATTCTTTGCAGGGTATTAACGCATCCATCCATGATCTCTTGCGTCATTTCCACGATAGAATCTTCCTTCACTAACAAAACAGAAGATCATTTCTATTGTCTAGGAATGGCTAAAAGTTTCAATGTGCACGTTTTTGGTTGTGTGTCACCGACGCCGGTATCTTCGTTGGTTTCGGCCTCTTTTGTCACTCCTAAAAGCTCTTCTTCCAGTGAGTTCTGAAATGTGCGAGTTTCATAACTTTACTTCTGGAAAGAGCTCTGGAACCAATCGCATAAAATGCCACCATTGGCACAAGCTCGATTATTAGCGCGGCAAAATGCAATTGATTACGCGTAATCTGCAATCTTTAGGAGTTAGGATTTTTGAAAGAGGGAAAAATTTTATTTGTTTGCATTGCCGCATCCGCGTAAAACCGAAACTCATCCGCGTAAAATAAAATAAAGGTGTCAAATCTTCAACCGCGTAAAACGAGGGTCTACTGTATACACTTATGTATAAATATGGATACCGGCACCCCTCAGAAGAACCCTTTACCTTTCTGTGCTGCACCTCTGGGTGTCCTTGCGTATTTTTTGGGAACCCCTGTTTTTAGCCGTCGAGTAGATGTGGAGGTAACATAACCGCATCCGATTGACTCGGAGGTTTTTCCAGTAATCGACTTGTGTTTGAGTTATGTTTTCATAAAAGCACCTTGGATGGATGGAACAAGCTTTTTAATACATGCCAAAACCAAAAAGGAATAAAATGAATGCTGAAAACCACTGTTAATAAAGCAAACCGTTTCATTTCAATAATAAGCTTAAGCTTGCATGTAATTGTAGATAAAGAATTTTTGAAACTTTAAAAAATGAAAATAATTCATATTTTCGGGGATTTCCCAATTTAAGTCATCAATTTAACAGCTTTTGGCCATATTCTTGTTTTATTTTCTACAGGAGAAGAATGAAAGTGACACAAATAATCAATGAAAGTTTGCCGATTATTTTCAAACTACATTTCCATTTTTCATCAGTAGCATTTATCAATTCCCTGCGGTATGAAGGCCACTTCGAGTCGATTTCTATCTATTTTCTTCAATTTTGCTGCTCAAAAAATGAAAAATCCCACCTTTCCAACAACTCTGTTTTAAACACTGCAGTTTGTGCAACAATTTCTCCGCATAGTATTGTATTAGGAGTGTGGAATTTCCTAATTTAAACCAAAGTAACAAACTTCGGTATTTAACGACTCCATTTTTTTATTTTACTTATTTTTTTTATGTCACTGTGAAGTACTCCGTTGCAAGTTGAAATTACAATCTAATATAGTTAAAGAATTGTATTTTCAAGAATCTTCAACTTCAATACATTTGTTCATATTTTTATAGTTCAGGCAATCAATACTTTTTACTACCGATGCAATTTTAGCAACCAAAAAACAGTTACAATCATTTCTGCTTCTTTAAAAATGGCAACACAAGTTTGCAACAGTACGCTCCTTTAAATATCAAATTAAAATTACTTTCAAAAGTTTCTCTGGAGTAAAATCCTGGAGTGTCCTGTTGGGCGCGAGAACACAAGAAGCTCGTTTTTAAAAAGAAAAAAAGGAATTTCTAGAATGTTCTCCTCTATTACATACGTGTATGTATACTGATAACATGGACCCTCCACATCACCCCTCGTATTTTTATGTAGTACCCCAGGATGTCACTACTCCCACTTTAGGGACCCCTAAAAACACATAGATATAACTGGAAATATTTACTAACACATATACTCACTGTAAAAAAATGTGTAAGGTTACCAGTATTTTTGGGTGTAACGTTACACGAATTCTGAAGTGTGTAACATCATATTTTAAAAATTCAAATTGTTTGTGGAACTTTGCTCTATGGTTTCAACAGAATTCAAAGCGCATGCTTAAAGATCAGAATCGGCTCAGACCAGGTAAACTCTAATTAGCGAAACGATAATCGTCCTTGGTGGCAGAGAGGTAAAAGCTCTTGCTCTGCGGCCAGCCTGAGATTAATACTGGGTTCTGACTTTACTCAGGTCATTTACTCCCTTGGTGCAATAAAAATGTCATGTTTGCATATTTAAAAAAAAAAAATGTGTTGTTAAAATGCATGAACTTAATAAATCGTTCATGAAAGTCAGACGAAAGCTTAACTTTTGTAAGCATACAGAAAATTCTGGTGTAACCTAACACAGAAATTTTATTGAGACATTACGATATAGTTACATTACATAGTGTAGCCTTCCGCAAGCGATGTGTAACTTTACTCCAGTTATATTAATTAAGTTACTCCAGACAGTGGAGGCAGCTAAGCTCTAAGCTGCCACCGATTTTATGAAGTATGGCTACACAAAAATTTTTACAGTGTTCAAAGACTTTATTTTCATCTGCAACCTCATATCCGTGTCAATTACACCTTTTTTTAAATTTTAATCACCGAATTATTGTGTACACAAATTCTGATAACTTCCTGCTCTTTTTGCTCTTTATTAAGCACTAGTGGCACCCTCACGGCTTCTCCCGTAGTAGAAAATTAAAAGGTCTTTTGGTTCTCCTGTATATTTACAAATAATGTATGATGAATTTTTCGCCAATTGGCTTCCCCATGTTACGGTTCCGCGTTATGATAACTTGGTACTTTACTCGTCCATCTTATGATAATTTTGCTCGGGAAAATGTTCTTAAAATTGGAATAGAAAAAGAACAAAATCCAGTTTTTGTAAAAACGCTTCGAGATGCACACCCTCATGCTATAAACTAATTTTGTGAAAAATTTCATGTAAATCGGCCGAACGGTCTAGGCGCTATGCGCGTCAAAGGTATCCTGACAGACAGAGATCCGGACAGAGTGATTTCAGATTTATTATTAGTAAAGATTACTTGTCAGCATAAGAGTATTACTTGATCCTTTGTTAAGTATTTTGTGCCTATTAAGCATGCCGGTAAAAATAAATATCTACTCTCTAAAAATATTTAATATAGGCGACTTTATGTAACTAAAATCCAAATAATTTAATCTAAAATATTTCTTCACTTCTTTCGATCGAATTAAATATTGCCTCGGAAAAGTTCTTGAAAAATCATATCTCTTAGGAGTCTCGAGTAACTTCGCAAAGAACTTTCGAGTGATCAAACGAGAGAACACTAAGTTATCTTTTCCTCTTGTAATATGACGAAACTTACGTAATTTTCCTCGCCGGTAACTTTTTCAAAGCGTCAAAGTCTTTATGCTTCAATCCGGATAACCATCAATTGAACCAAAACTAATCTGAAAAGAGTTTTGCTTTAACAGACTTTTGTAACAAAGGTTGGCACGTGTACCAGAAAAGAATTGTTGGACCAAGTTTAAAGAAGTAAAATCAACTTGCCAAAGGAAATCAAATAAGTTTTTTTAGATTTTTTTCGGCTTATATTTCGAGTACTTTATGTGAAAAACTTTTAAATGTTTCAAGGTAAGAAAACATTAGTAAAAGAAAATGTATTTTTAATATCTTTAATGGTAAGGAAGGAAGTGCAATTAGTTGGAAGTATTTTTTTTTTTATGTTTTTATCATGTTACTCTTAACTTCTGATCGGTGTTTTTTTTTTCCACATTTTCAACTCAAAGCAGGTTTTGGAAATTTAGTTTCAAAACATTTTTTTTTTAAATTTTAATTTAAAATAAAGGGAATGCAAATAGAAAAAAATGTATGCAGCATACTAACAAATTAAAAAATGCTCTTAAGTAAAACAATTCTAACGAAAAAATTTTTCTCTGATGATGAAAAGGAATCAAGCTGATAGTTTACTGATAGTTTAAATTAAATATAATAATATTTTTAAAAGATGCATTTTTCATCGTTGCCGATAAACTCTTTCCAGCTTGGTGGTAATTTGTAAAAACCATTTCGTTTCCTTTGGACATAATTGTTTCATAATATGAAACAAGGATTTCATCTAGGTCTAAACAAACGTACTTTATCAGTATATCTCTCTTCTTTTTTTACGAAAACTAAAGATCTAAAATTTATTTTCCAAAATTGTCGACCGTTATGTTTCAGCAAATTGAAACAACTAATGAATATATTATTATGAACATTTTAAAGTTTAGCACTTACGTTTTCAATAGCAAAGCGAAAAAGCATAATAAAAGAAATATATAAATAACAGAACTGAGTTAATATAGAAATCTTTCCCTTAGACATTGTCTAACCTAAAACTATAAATAGGAAAACAAATCAGCAAATAACATAAAAAGCACTTTCGTGCAATACTCTATCGATGTAAATAAATTAAAACTATGCAATAAAAAAGTTATTTTGATTTTCAAACATTGTCACACCAAGAAAAGTATATTTCAACATGGTATCATCTTGATCAGCATGAAATTTTTTTGTAGTTTCGTTAGGGTGCAAAATGAAGTATTTTCGAAATCGAGATCGATGTTTTGACCACCTTTGTTCCCATGGCCGTTTGAATATGCTGAGTAAACACATCCCATACCTTCTTCAAGGTCTATAAATGTATAGTCATATCTATTTTCTTTTACAAAAGTTAAAATTGTGTAGAGTATCTATAAATTTCTCGAATTATCAGAACCAAAAAAAAAAAAAAAAAGTTTTCTAAGTAAAACGGTTTGAAAGCCTGCTATTTGAGCTAATTCTGATTTTTTTTTTTTTTTCATAAATTTATCTCGCATGAAAAAAATTTTGAAAAACATTCATATTTTAAACTTTGATTTATACATGTTTCGAATTTTTTTCTTTGGCATCAATGTCAAATGTTTTCAAGTGTACTGAGTTAAAAGCAATATAGTTCAAAAAATAAATAAATAAATAAATAAATGGAGAGTAAAAACCTCCTCCCCCCGAGATATTTCATTAAAAAAATCGTTCTTTAAATCTCATCATTTTATTTTTTACGGTGGAAGAGGTAGTTAAAATGAGAGGGGCAAACATGAACAGGGAAAAAAAAAAACTTATCACCATCTTTATACTAAAATTTTAATTGTTCATTATTTACTTGTCTAAATTACTTTTAGCATTAGAGACATGTTCAGGATATTTTAAGGCTTCTTTAACATTAATGTGTATTTTTAAAATGTATTTTTTGTTTTCGAGAAAGTGAGCTAAAGAGAACGTCTCAAAATGAAAAAAAAAATTCTCAAAATTAACAAAAACTATCAAAATAAAAAATATATCATGAAAGATTTAAAAACCCTGATACTCACTGATTATAGACGTTCGCAAATGAACAATACATAATAATACAAAAAATAATAAGGAAACAAAAGATTTACATTTCTTTGTACCAAAATTGTACTTATTTTTTGCTAATTTTCCCCGTGAAAAATTAACTAATCTGGCAGATCTATAAAGTATGTTCAATCAATCAATTGCACCAATTCCATTAACATAACAAGAAGGGAAAAACTGTGGGTCATAGAAATAATTTAGTTTTAATTTTAAGAACAAAATGATAAAAATCCTAAATCTCTGCATTCAACTATGGTTTTTGCTAAAAAAAAAAGTTTTCAGATTTGTAAGTTTTGGTCAAAAATAAGAAAAAAGTTCAATTATCATCGTATACGGAACAATCATCAAGGAAGGGTAAGATTTCTGCCAAATGAAAACTTTTAGCATATTTGACTCAAAAAATAATTTAAAAAAAAGAACAATAGGACCCAGTGTTACACACACCTGGCAAAATTATGAAGTTAATTTTCTGTTTATTTTATTTATCTTTTTTCAATAATGTATAAAACTGGTTGTATCTTTTCAGTAGATCTCAAGTTACTACTTGGTAGAAGATTTTAAAGTTATTAAAAATGTTATTTCTAAAATGTAATGTTTTATGATGCGTTATATATGACAGAAATCTTGTGATGTTGTGAGGTAGAGTTTTTAAACATTTAGAAACTTAAGTCGCAGCATTAAATTTACTATACGTTTATTAATAAAATTAGTTTGGCGTAGCCTAAAGTTACACTATATGGCAGGATAATTTGGAGCCAGACTAATACGTCATTTAAAGTGGATTTATAACTTGTTTAATAATATTAGATGACTATGCAAAAATCTTGAAGTGTTTCTTTTGTTTTAACCCAAAATTCCAAGAAAGCTATTAAAATATAAGCGTGACCGTTTAAAATAGAGAAAATGTAGCTCAAAATTAAACCGAATGGTAGTATCGTTTAACATTTATGAAGTTTAAAAAATAACTTGTATACTTTCAGGCGCCCGCCCCGCCTAGTAGTCAGAGGACTCTGGCTGCGATGGGGAGGTCCCGGGTTTGAATCCCGGCAAGGGCATGGACGTACTTTCTCTCTCCCGTGCTCGCCCTTTCTTTGTGTGAATGCACTGTGAATGTTGGACTACCCTATAAACAAGACCTTATGGCGTGTGCGTATTGTTGAAAGTCGGACTTCACACCAAATTACGGTACAGTTGGAAAGGTGAGCAACGCACTCCAAGACAACAATACATATAAGATCATTAAAAATGGCACGACTTTTAAGTGATATTTTATACTACATTAAGTTTTATTTCCCTTTTATTTTACTATACAACATTCGCGAGAAAGTACCCTAATAGTGCAAACTAATATTACATTACCATCAAAATAGAGTGACGTTCACTAACATTCGGAATTGAAAATAAACAATACTACGATGTTATGACACACCACAAAAGTATCACCATTTATATCATCCTTCACTGCAAGGTATAGAAAAATAGTTTTTCGAATTGTGTTTACTTGAACTGCAAGCCGTCTTTCTCATGAGAGCAAAAAACAAACGACACAAATATTGAATAGTAAATAAAAGAATATCGAATAGGAAAATGTACAGATGTATTCGCAACAAGGTTTCTTTTCGAAAAACAAAGAGAACGAATATTAGAATGAATGCATATTCTCGAAATAATCCAAAGTTTGTTTGCATGCTTTGAAGAAGAAAGTCTTTTGGAAAAAAGTAGTAGGAAGTTGGTTACTTCAATAAGTCAGTTTGAATAAACTGGGTTTTTCGTGTTTAAACACATTTAAGGATAAGAAGAGAATGTATAATCATCGTTTTCTCATTTAAGTGTTATGATGTAGCTGTATATCTTCAGGGACTGACTTATCCTTTGTTAATACAAAAGAAAAGTGAAGCTGTGTTTACAGAAAAAAATATAGTAAGGTACACACATCGAATTTCAATTTAGCATTCAGCTACATTAGCTGCCCCGTTACATTAATTTCCAAAGAGTCTAGCATCTAAAAATTTGTAAATATTGTAATATTTACCATTCACATGTTTATATCGTTCGCACTGAATAGTAATTGCATTTTCGCGTTTCACTTAACAAGACATAAAATATAGTTACCTTCGCTTAAGTTTCACATTTTTGAAACAAAGTTTCACTTATTAAGCATAAAAAGAGCAACATTTTGCACATATGTTATTTAAAAAAAATCATCTAAATCCCAGTTTATTTACTAAAAATTACTGAGATAATTAAATGTATTAACAGCATAGTTTTTAGACAATGCTTTAAACCGTTCGTTGTAGTGTGATAATCAAACATTGAACTTTTAACACAAGCTGCTGAGGAACAAATTAAAAGGAAACGAGTTGATGTGTGCATCACATGACTTCGTTTTACTCCAATTTTAATGTCATTTTCCTATTATTGGCAATTTTAATGTCATTCAATAGTTTATTCTCTATATATCACCACCAGTGGCCAAATTGGACAAGATTTTTAAAAAAAAGCCAAATTTGTCACCAACTTGGCGACAAAACTTGGCGACCAAAAGACTGGCGATATATCGCCAAGTGTCCGCCTAATTATAACACCAATCGAGTATACATCTAAATTAACAATGATTTCCCCCCAAAAAGGGGCAAAAGACCCCTTTAGAAACATCCGAATGCAACCAAAAAGGAGGTGCACAAGTTGACCCCACCAGGAGTTAACGTACCGAATTTTAACTTTCTAGAACATACCGTTTTTGAGTTAACGAGATACATCCGCACATACGTACGTCACGAGAAAAGTCGTTGTAATCAACTCGGGCAATGTCAAAATGGATAATTCGCGTGTCTATTCGTTCTTAGGCACTTATCCACGTGTGGTCGAGTCGCAAAAAAAAAAAAAAAAAAAAAAAAAAAAAAAAAAAAAAAAAAAAAAAAAAAAAAAACATTAATTCGGGGGTGAGCAAAATGGAAATTAAGGCCGAATTTTGAGTGAAATTATTTTTGCAAATGCAATACTTCCTTTTTTGTAAAAAGAAGTAAAAAATGTGTATGAGGAGAAAAAAATCGCTTGCGTACATTTTAATCAGAGATGATCAATGTTTTCGTCAGCTCAATATTATCCACACTAGACACTAACTCTTGTTAGAATATGCGTCGAAAAATCTGTATAAGTAATATTAGAATAAATAATCGTGTTTTACTGAGTTATTACTTTATTCATGTTAAATAAACTAAAGCAAAAATTGAAGATTCTTATTTAACACCATAATGCGTGTCTGAGTTATCTTTTAAATTAAATATTTTCAGTCATAGTCGATAGACAATGGAAAATGTCAATTTAGCTTCCTCTCTTTATTCTTAACGTTTTATTTTATCAAATTTATTTATTTATTTATTTTTTTAAACGTATACATTATTTTAGTTGTTCCCACCTTTTTCACTAGTGCTGATCACTTGGTAACTCCTAAGCGGCCCACATAAGATCAAAATATTGTTCCCACAACAAATATGTATATTAGGTGAAATTTGATAAATCCAAAAATTTACATTAATGAATTTAATTTAACCATAAAAATATAGATGAATTTTCTTAAGCTGCTCGCGGACCACTAGTGGTCGGCCGAATACACGTTAAGAACCACAGCATTACGTAAGTTAACTAAAACTATGAGAGTGTATGCGGTAAATGTATGTTTGTCAAATGTATGTGTGCGTACTAAGTTTGTAGTGTGACATCAGTTTTGAAAATTATTTGTTATATTATTTTGCGTGAGAATCAATTGCAAAATTTATTCTTAAAAACTGAAAAATAAAAATATAACAACAGATGCGCTCAACAATAATTAGGATATTACCAGGTCAAAGGCATTACGTACCAATTTTATTGCGCAAAATTATAGTAAACTCATCAAATGCAAATTCCTAAGAGAAAATTAACATTAATCAATCTATTCATCCATTTTACTCGAAAAGAATTCCCAAATGCATTTTTCAAACACTGAATCGTAAATATCTTTTTTGCCTCTTTTTTTCTAAACATCTTCCCAGTTTAAAAGAAATATTTATCATTAAATGAATTTGACGTTCCGGTCACTTACTTTTGCATTAGAATCGATCCCAGTGTACTTATTCATTCAGCGTTAAAAAGAAAGACGCCCCCCCCCCCCCACACTCTCCCCAATAATTCGTGGCTCAATAAAAAAAATTTGAGAACCTTTTGCGGCTTATTTCGGTTCGCAGCGTTCATAAAGGCCACGAACCGGAATATTAGAGATTCCGAAAAAGTAAACGGTTCATTTAGTGTTTATGAAGATTTATTGGCAGAGAGACGCTATTACAGCATTTTCAAAGAAATCCGTTGCCAAGCAACATGATAATAGCTCTGGATCACTTTAACTTAACTAGGGCGCGGAGTCCCAATAGACTTACACATAAAAAAAGACATTTGTTTGCGTTCATTTCAAAAGAATTGCCCTCATTTTGTGGAATATTGTATTCACCCGCAATACAAATGTGCAAGTTTTAGGAAGCTGGTTCTGCGTCTGATTTGCAAAAGATGTCCTAAGCAGAATACGCAACGTTCGCTATAGAAATAGATTCCTTTGTTGCACACACATTCAAATGTACAACACTGTTTAGTCCAAATTTTACAATAGGTAATTTCACTGGTATTTACGTTTTATTAAACTGTCCATGAATTTCAAGTTGACCTAAAGCTATGAGGACGTAATGAAAGACCACATTAAACATACCGAAATGTTTTAAGGAAATAATTTTGAACCATTTTAATAAAATAATCAGGGCTTTTAAAATTCAGTATTTTTTGTGCCTAAAAACATTATATTGCTGAATGGGATGGTTTCCACCTTCAGTCAAAAGTACTACTTTTAGTCATTGAAATGGATAGAATGAGCAAAAAAAGTTACATGGACCCAGAAAATACTTTCATTTTCCCAACAGTTTTTTTTAATTAATTTTTTTAAATGTTCGATTTTTCCAGCAAGGCGTGGTCTTTATGACGTCACAAATGATGCAATTTGGCGTATCTTTCTTTTACGTTTCCACGTTATGATAATCAAGCAATGAATTAAATTTGCGCTCTTGCTATCAACCATATCGTTGCCAATACACGTGAGTAAAGATGCGAATTAAATATTTTGTTCTGTGAATGGCAACACTGAATGGCATTTCATCATTTGTGATGTCACACGACAGAAGTGTAAACAATGAAAACTCACCGATTTAAGTAACTTTTTAAAAAATATTAAACTTAAATAAATTATTTAAAAAATTGTCAGATCCTATGCTTTTAAGCATGCTCTTTCAAAAAAAAAACTTTTAAAATTTTGGAAACGATCCCATTGTTTTTTTTTGTATTTTTTAAATGTTTGAAACTTTAAGTAGATATATGCATACAAAACGATTCATATAGAAAATTTCAGGTAAAGTTTAAGTTACCCTCGATCTATAGAAAAAAAAATCCCATCTATTTAATGTATCAGGACTTCTTTCTGTACAGACAAAATTTTAAATGTGCCTTAATCTATACAACTATTGCATTAAAAAAATTCACTGTTTCTACAATTTCAAGTTACTCAATGCACAAAACGATGTTTCATGAAATCAAGCCGTGTATCAAAGCTATAAGAGAAAAAAAAATCGATACCCATAATTCACATAGTTTTTGAAATTAAAGTAAATTTTTGTTCCACAGACGCATGCTGTTTTTTAAAATTATCCAAATTGGATTAAATTTTACAACTACATTATTAACTATTTAAAGTTATATCAGTAACGATTGCCAAAGACCTAATGACTGCTGCAAACAGTTTCAGAATACTCAGTGTTACTAAACTATTTAAAAACAAATTTTGAAGGAATTCTATACGCATTTTCAGATGCACAACTGCGAGAAAATTCGAACAGTTTAATGTCACTTAAAATACCTTTCAGCTTATTTCCAGAAACTTAACGACGAAATCAATCTTATTATTTAACGACATTAAAGGACATTTCGTTTGAAAAGAACAATTTTAGGGCGATTCTCATCATTTAGCGATATTTAAAGAATTGCCTAGCTGATTTTAAGGTACAAAACTTCGGAATTTTACTGCTCGATGAAATGGGGTTATTTCCAAAATTTTAAAAGTATTTTTTTTTCTGAAAGAGCATGCTTAAAAACATACAGCGGCTCTCAAAAGTGTTCGTACACCTACGACTTTCAATGAAATAGGCCATTATACATTGGTTAGAATTAATATTTCGGAATAGGTATTTTATTGTAAGATCTATGATCTATTTTTAACAAAAATACATAAAAAAATTCATAAAACATTAAAACATAATTTTTAAAAAATCAAAAACCAAAAATGGCCGGAAATTTTATCTCACAAAAGTCTTTGTACACTTTGAAAAAAATGTCAAAAAATTAGTAAATAATCTAACTTTTTAAAAAGTTATTATTTAGTAGAATATTATGCAGTATCAACAACAGCTCTTAAACGTCTGGAATAGATTTCATTGTGTTTTCTTTCTTTTTTTGTGCTATTTCTGAGTAAGTGTTCAGCAGCACTTCGAGTCTTACTGTTTCTAGTTCGCTTTTCGTTTCAATGGTGTATTTTCGTAATCTAGCCTCCACATATCTCTAAACATGTTACATTAAGTTCAAATCTGGAGATGGAGGGGGTATTTTCTAAACTTTAGGACAATTTTCGAGGCACTAGACGCAAACGTTGAAAACCGTGTGCTTCTTATCGTTATCGTGACGAAAAACAAAGTTGTTTCCGATTACCAAATTTTTGGCTAAAAGTTTAAATTGGTTTTTAAAATATTTAAATGAACAGCATGATTCATTATTTCATCAAAAAATTCCAAACCACTAAGTCCTGATGCTAATATGCACCCTCACACAAGAACACCTTCACTGACCTGATTAACTGATCCAACTAAGTTCTTAAGATTAAGTTCCTAATTTTTGCTTCTATTTACAACATCTATATACAGCAATTTTACCGAAAATGTTGAATTCATTTTTTTTCTGTAAGTAATACATAATTCCAAAACGTTTTGAGCTTATTTATCATTTATTTTGCGACGAAAAGCGTAAGCTTTCTGTTTTTCGCGCGACCAAAAACATTTCTGCGAGAAAAGGTCCCATTTAATCCAGATAATCAGAGAACTTGGAAAACAATTTTAGGAAAAAATTAAATGTAAAATTTTTCATTAAACTTTGTAGAAACTTTTACAGCACTCAAATGTGTATTTTTCATATTTTTTGTAACTTGAAATCTCTGATCCCGCTTTGTCAACTTTGCCGGTTGATCTTTTCTTACCTTGTTTTCGATCCGATTCTTGTCTTTAAAGCATTTTATCAAGCACTTCACTATAGAATGGTATAAATTACCTAATTTAGTGACATTTCAAACCAATTTAAGGCTACTGTGAGGGAAAAAAATTAAATTTCGATTCATGTTTCTTGTTTTCTATGCATACCAGTCATTTTAAAATAAACAGAATATTAGGGTATAAATAGACAAAAAATTAACGGCAAATGACTTTACAGTGTCATTACAATGCAAAAATAATAAAAAAACACACATATGATAATTTTAATCATGAATTTATTCGAAAATATTTTTTCTCTTTCTCTTCGATTTTTGACAAATTCCAAAAATAAAATCTGGCAATATTTTGAAAAAAACTACTGGGTTTTATTCAGAATGGCATAGGAATGGCGTGGAAAAAAATTGGACTTAATATTCAAATTCAGTTTTGCGTTATTTTGGTTTTACTACAAAATTTCAAGGTGTACGAACACTTTTGGAAGCCACTGTAGGATCTGACCATTTTTTTGATAAACGATTAATATTTTTTAAAAAATTACTTAAATCAGTGCGCTTTCATTGTTTACGGCTTCTACTGATGACATCACAAATGATGAAATCCCATTCAGTGTTGCCATTCACAGTGCAAAATATTTAATTCGCATCTTTACCTCACGTGTATTGGCAACGATATGGTTGATAGCAAGCGCAGAGCGCCCTTTTAACTCGCTACTTGATTATCATAACGTGGAAACGTTGTAGAAAGATGCGGCAAAGTGCATCATTTGTGAAGTCATCAAGACGACGCCTTGTTTGAAAAATCAGACATTTAAAACAATTAATTTTAAAAAACTGTTGGGAAAATGAAAGTATTTTCTGGGTCCTTTTTTTTTTGCTCATTCTATCCATTTTAATGACTAAAAGTCGTACTTTTGACTGAAGAAAACAACCACATTGAAATAAGTCCAGTTGATTGCATTAAATTTGAAACTAGATTCGTACTAACTCACGAGAGTAAAACAAGATCTCGACAGATGCTAGAAAACTATGCGCGTGGAATGATTCTAAAAGAAAATTTCGTATATATAGCATTGGAACACTTATTAATACAGAGTTTGCATAAAAGAATATCCCGGTTCAAACAATTTATATTTTATAACCAATTAAACTTAGCACTATAAATGATACATAAAAATTAATATAAACTGTGAAAGTTTTTTTTCACTCACAAATGTTCGATGTGTGCGCCTTTCGTAATACGTCACACATCTATAACATGCATTTTGGAGTTGTTTCACTGTCCATTTTTCGAAATGCTACACATATGCAATCTTTCAGTTCTTGCAATATTGGTTGGTTTGATTAGGTTTTTTGGTGAAAGATTAAGTTGTAGTCTTTGACGAAACCTCGTAAAAAATATCACATGGAGTTAGGTTACAGCGATAGGTTTCAATCTCATCCTGTGTATGTTCCCTGCTAATTTTAATATCGAATAGTTCCCTAAATGTTGGTCGTTAATGTTTGAAATATTTTGTGCTATAAGTATTTTCCAAATGGAGATTATTATCCTAAAAAATGCAATGTATGCGACTTAGAGACATTATGAAAAGCCTTATTTTCACAATTTGTTTTCACTTCATACTTTTAATATTTAAACTCATTGTCTCATTTTGAATATTTTTACAAATAAAAGTATGCGTATAGGACAAACGGTACCAAGAAAAAAGGAAGGCTTGCATATTAAAAGGGAACACGTGGTGGACACTGTAGCCAGCAAGTTTCAGGATATTATGATATCAACAATGAAAGGCTTATTTTTAGTTAAAATTTGTGCTTTTAACTATGTTTATGGAGTGAAAAACTTAAATGTAGATTGTATTACACCAAGTAATTGAAAATATTGGATTCAAAAGTAATATATATCAGCGACTAATGTAAAAAAAAAAAACCGTTTTATATAATTACAGCTCTAAAACCATTAACTCTGATGCTACAAATTTTTCATTTGGATGTTTTACCAACTAAACAATATGGGGAGATCAAGTACGCGATTATAATCATCTCTGTGTATGTTTCAGTGCATCCCTGATCGAGGTCCTTTACTATCTCTCAGCATTTTGACACAACCTGACATGCATCAGCAAGATTTAAATTTTGAATAAGCATTCACATGTGCAAGATCAGATTCTTCTGGGGTTTTTCTTAATGATAAATTTGAAAATAAAATACAAAGTGTCCGAAAAGTCCTTGACGCATTTAAAAATTCATAGGAAAGCAACAAATTGTTGTATGAATATGCGATTCGCATAAGAATACTCCAGAGATTCACGAACATTTTTGTGGTCATTTGTCTCCAATTGTGTAGCATCTGAAGCATCCTCACTTTTTTTCATTGCGAATTTAATGATCGAGTAACGCTCTTAACGTCACCAAAAATGAAACTCGCGCCACGGCATAATAATTTGATATTTTTTGGTAATGTTTGACACGCAGGAAAATGCTTTATTTTGACTATGCTGAACTGGGTCCTGTAACTTAACTATCTTACTTGTAAGACTGTCTCTTTAGGAGGATGGAAAAATGAAAAAAGATTTTTAACAATCCACGTTATCTTCTGGAGTTTAGGGTTAATCCACTGGAGTTAGGGTTAAAATTTCAACTATCAAAATATCGCCAAACAGGCAATTGCTTCGTTCAAATGTAGAAGCGTTTTTTACCCGCCATACCTTGTCGGGAGATTTTCTAATCTTAAAGATTAGAAGATACGAGTTACTCATTAGTTTTAACTATTCCGCACTTTATACTGTCTAGAAAATAGGATGAACTTGAGTCCCGTTTAGATGTGGATTGAGCAACTAACGGTGCACACATCCAACTCTAGCAATGAAAGTCATTGCTTTCTGTTCAATGATTACACGCATAACTTTACGTTTGTTTTTCTTACTGAACGGTACTGCCAGCTTTAAACACAACTTGAAAGTTTATCCTTTTTTTTTTCCTCTTTTTGTTACGACGACATAAAATAATTGTGAACCTGTGAAACATTATAGTGCAAACTGCATATTTATGCGCCACTTTGTTCTTTTGCTATGCTTTTTTAAATGTGCTGAAGACTTTTTGATCACCATGTACATTGAATTGAAGGGTTCGGGAGAGAAATGTGACATGCCACAAGGAGTGACTTTTCGATCAAAATGTTCGTTTCTCATGATTAAATTGAAATAAACATGACAATGGATTATGTCATTTGGAGAAAAATATATCTGGTTTTCGTATTGCAGAGCATAGAATGTTTAATACCGTTGAAAAATTCTACAAGTATTTTTTATAAGTTGGAAATTGGCCTACTGAAAATTCACATCATGCGACATATCGCATTCAGACTCAAAGAGCGAAAAACAGGAAAATCGAATATTTCGGCTTAAAAACATCCTAAAGATCCTTTTTAAAAGCCTATTTATGTTTTTCGACAATAGTCAAAGGACAATAGACATTGTTTCGGCGCTAAATTTCCCATTTGCATTGAGTTTCCTCTCTATGGCAGCATTGAGTCTTATCTGATAACCTCCGTCATTATGGTCAGTTCAGAATTCGAAGCATTTTCTGCAACTGTGAGTGGTATTAAGTATTTTTTCGCGTATTTTTGCGCTAGCACCACCAAAATAACAAGTTTATGAGTGATTTTGTTTTGCACAGTGGTTTCAGGGAACAGTTTTAGAGTTCGTTTTCATGTTTTTCCCTTCGAAAATCGGTTTTGGAGAATTTTGTGAAATGGGTAAGCTGCTTGATCTTTCACTATGCAAGAAAGTATTGGTTATGTGTATGTTACACCAAAATACCTTTTCACAAAAGGAACTTGCAAAAAATCTTGCTATTTTCCCAAGAACTGTCAGTAGAATCAATGTTTACAGTCAATGTGCAAATAAAAGGATTCACTGGGTCAAATATGTGCAAAGGATGTTCTAGAGACAACTAAGTACTTTTCTTTGCCATATCTATAGTGATTTTTGCCTTCCTGCGTTACCTTCGAGCAGGCATCCCATTGGCGATGAGTCGTTGCTGGACCAATGGTGAGTCCACCCACACAATATGCTTCAGACTGTTAGCAAGGTCTTTACAAGTTGCTCTTCTGTTGGCCTTGACCACCTAAATAAGTTTTCTTTCCATTCTTGGACACCTTTTGCATTTTCTGCCACATTTTCCCAACTTCTTTAAGACAAATGGTATGTTTTCTTTGACAGAAACATTGATTCTGCTGACAGTTTTTGGGGAAAAAGCGAATTTTTTCGCAAGTTCCTTTTGTGAAAAGGTATTTTGATGTAACATACACATAACCAATGCTTTCTTGCCAGGAGAGACATCAGACAGCTTACCCATTCCACAAAATTCACCAAAACTGATGTTCGAAGGGAAAAACATGAAAATGAACTTAAACTGTTCCCTGAAACCACTGTGTAAAACAAAATCACTCATAAACTTGTTATTTCGGTGGTCCTACCACAAAAATATACGAAAAAATACTTATCACCACTCGCAGAAAAAGCTTCGGATACAGAATCGACCATAATGACGGATGTTATCAGATAAGACTCAAGGCTTCCATAGAGGTTAAACTCAAAGGAAACGGGAAATTTAAAGACGAAATATGTATATCATTCTTTGACTATTGTCGGAAAACATAATTAGTCTTTTAAAAAGGATCTAGAGGCTATTTTTAAGCCGGAATATTCGATTTTTCTGTTTTTCGCTCCGTAATAAGAATTCGAAATAATACGAATAAATTTTACACCTCTGTAGTTTCCTTATTTCTCTCCCCTCCCCTCATACTGATGTGCATTCTTTATAGTTTTGGGAAACAGTTGTTTCAAAGAAACTGTTTCCCATGTTAAGGAAGCACTGGTAATCAAATTTAAAAAAAAAATGACATATAACCAGTTTAAATAAAGTTTAAAAACAAAAACAAAAATAAAGATCACGCTTTTGTTAAAGGATTAAATTCTTTCGATGATTTTGCAATTCAACAAAAAAAAAAAAAAAAATGTAATGAAAGAAAGCATCCAAGTACAAAATCGTCATTTTTAACAGTGACACTTGAAATGATACAGGAAAGAACGCCACGTCTAGCAAAAGAACTAAAAAAAGTGAATTTATACTTCATGTCACTGCGGTAGACAGTTGTAACATTCGCTTTGTCGGTCCTGCCGAAACTCTTCAAATATCTACCGCTGTCATAGCAACCGACTGACTTTGAAAAATACCTAAAATGAAACTCTTCTCTAGAAAGTTTATGAAATGACAGCGTTGCTGAAGATATTTGATGCCTCGTAACTACAATGTTTCAGTAATGTTTAGAGATGCATATGAATATTGTATAAGCGGATTCATCTCCAATTATCATTAAGAGCGAGTTTGGAGTTAAAGTGTCTAATTAAAGCAGCAGTTAGGTTGAATGCAAAGTAAATATTACTTGAAACTGAAATTAAGAAGATTGCAGCGCTCTTGTGCACCGTGGATGACAAGAAATATATTAGAAATTCATCCTAAACTAATCGACATAACTTTCCAATGAAATATCAACGATTAGGTGCCTTTTTTCTTTTTACATTTATTTATTTCATTTATCTATAGAAACAAATGATCCAAAAAAAGATATCTTTTTGAAAAATAATATACATTAAATTTTAAAATCTAAATATATTAACTAGTTTAGTATGCAGCGGTTCCCAACCTTTTTTACCTTGCGAACACCTTCAAAAATCTCTATGAATTTAGCGAACCCCTTGTACACTTAGTACTAAGTGACAAGCACCCTGTCACTTAGTTTACTGCAACTGGGAGGGGGGAGGGGATTTTCATTTTTCAATTCCGTGAAATTGTTTACGATGTTCCTCTCTATAGCGACAAACAGCAATGCCATTGCACTTTTTGTGAGACTCGCATTTTCGGCGTAGCAAAAGAGAAGCGCAATAGCTCTTCGTCGCACTCAAATGGTAAAGAAACTGAGCGTAGAAAATTAAGAGAAGATTTTTCAAACGTTCTGATATGCTCCGTATAATGTTTGCATCAAGTTCAGTCGAATTTTCCATTCAAAGGGAGAAAATTGGAGCATTCACATATTTCCATCAAAATACACTTTATCGGCACAGGTTCCATTCTATCATGATCAACGAAAACAGTAAAAGCCCGTGCCTTAACATGACAGACTTAATTCTTCAAATTTACAAAACAAAATGTCAGCAAGTGTTCTAACATTTGTATCCAATAAGAATCGAATGGACGGGAGACAAATAATAAATGACGAACAAAAAACGCTTAAACTTGATACTTTATCTTAAACAAACATGTTAAATTTCCGCCATTACAATATTATTTTCGCGATCCCCCTTTGTACCTCTCGCGAACCCCAAGGGGGTTCGCAACCACCGGTTGCGAAACGATACATAGAATTGTTTGTTACTCTGTCAAGTCCAATGGCTTGCATTTCGAATAAATACAATTTGAAAAACTATTTTTCTATAACTAGCACTGAAGGGTAATATAAATGGTGATGGGCAATTTCACGGGCATTTTTAGAGCAAAACGGTGTATATTTCAACATTCAGCGCAAAATATACGTTGTGCAAACGATCTTTTCCCCTGGATTATTGCATTTTTTAAGCTGAATTTAATGCTCTAATTGAATTATCGATATAAATTTTAGTTCATTTTTAAAAATTAGTTAAAAACACGGTAACTGACTGACACTTTAAAAAGTACCATATCAGTCAGGTACCGTGTTTTTAACAAATTTTTAAAAATTCAACCAAAATCTGTTTCGATAATTTAATTAGACCATTACATTTAGCTTAAAAAACACAATAATGCAGGGGAAAATATCGTTTGCAGAACTTATATTTTGTGTTGAATGTTTCAAAATACACACTGTTTCTCTCTAAAAATGTCAATCAGTTACCAGTGGAACTGCCCTGTTCCTTTTTGTAGTGTGTCACATTATTGGAACATTGTTTATTTTCGATTCCGAATGTTATTTAATATCATTTTCTTCAATCGAAATATAATATTCGTTCGGACTATTAGCGTACTTTCTTGTGAATGTTGTACGCTAACATAAAAGTGGAATAAAACAAAATGTAGCGTAAATATCACTCAAACGGAAAGGGCAATTTTTTCGATGATCTTACATAAAAATTATCTTTTTTTTTAACTTCATGAATATTAAACGATAGTCATTCCGAATAATTTTAATCCATATTTTCTGCATTGTTAAGCTGTCACAATCATATTTTAATCGCTGCGTTGTATTTTTTGCTTAAAACAGAAGAAATATACCTAACCTATTGAATAGTTATTGAAAATTAAGAAATAATTAATTAATACCTTTTAAATGAAATATGAGAGTGTAAGATTTTGAAAAGTGTTTTTTGTAGGCATAACTTCTTCAATGATTATCAAACCTTGAATCTATGTAGTTTAATACTTAGAAGATATTTTTTTTCACCGCTATATCAGCAAATATCATTCCTTGGAATAACAGCCAAAATGCAACAAACAAGTTGCATTTTGGCTGTTATTCGAAAAGTTACTCTTAAAAGCCGGATTTTTTTAATTCCTGCCGTCGAATGAAAAGGCTTTACACATATCAGTCATTCAAACCCAATACTTCATTTAGTCACTTACAAACTCGTTTAAAATTACGTGAGAGAAAATATGGTCGCGTATTTCAATATGAGCTTCACTTAAATTCACTTACATACGAATTAAAAATTTCCCCAAATGAAGAAAGCATTGAAGAAATATGAATCCGAGAGATGACGAAATACGCATCCACTCTCTAACAATATGGCTCAAAAATATTTTCTTTTTGGTGTTGAATATCGATGGAAAAGTCGCTTCCCCGAATGATTTTGAAAGTACCCGCAATTAGCAAAATGAATATGAGTACAAGAAATCTGAGAAATATGACCCTTCGTGATTTTAAGACATTTAATCATTATCATCCTCTGACATTATCTAGTTTCAAACAAAATACGTTATCACTGGAACAGATTTCTGGTTATTATTTTAAGAACTAATTTTACTTCAAAATAAATTTCCCACTTGTCACCTTTTATTTATATACATTCATGTATAGAAAATATTTTTAAATGTAATATTTTAAATCTGTCTTGGAAAGTCGTCAGAATGTCGCTATTTTAGGAAATCCGTTAAATTGGCTTTCACTCTAGCAATATTTTGAATGAATTAGTAAGATTTAGCAATAAAACACTTAGAAATGTTAAACGCAAAAACCAAGTTTTATACAAATGCTGTGAAAACATGATTTTTCCTCCAGTTATCATCATTCTACACTGTTATAACCAGGGGTTCCAGACGAGTGAAAATATTCCCTCTAAGGTGAAAGCATAGTGCCTGAAGGAGCAATGCAGGCCAGAAAATAGAGCAGAGGAGCCAAAACAGCATGCAATCGCAGAAAGACTCATTGCGCATGCGCTTTTTGCCTTAGACATACATTCAACCACCTCAATATGGCGGACAAGTAATGATTGCGTTTGTGTGTCTCTCACATTGAATGAAGTACACAATTGGATTAAAACACAACTCTTCTAGGATTAATTATCCGAAATTACAAGTAAGTACAGCTTTTGATCACTTTGTAGCTTTTAGGGCTTTCAAACATAGTTAAGTGTTTAAAAGTGCATTTATTGCTTTTCAGTAACCGTTAGTCTTCTAGTTCCCGTTTACCGTTACTATCGTGAAATTTCCATCATTCAAAACGCTACTAAAAATATCTGTCATTACTTTCTTGAATACTCGATAAGCAGCTTTTATTAATCACCAAAAGAACCTTAATAAAAATGTTTCTTGTGCTTCGTAATTATAACAGAAAGCTAGCGAGAAAAAAAAAATCTCTCTCAGTCTAGCTTTTTTTTTTTTGCTTTCTCATTCAAGTGTTAGAATCATTTCCTGTTAGCGGTTGATGCTCGATAGCGTTAGAAATTCCTTTTGGTTTTTTATTTAACTGG
Source organism: Uloborus diversus (assembly GCF_026930045.1). Classification (NCBI taxonomy): domain Eukaryota; kingdom Metazoa; phylum Arthropoda; class Arachnida; order Araneae; family Uloboridae; genus Uloborus; species Uloborus diversus. The sequence continues at coordinate 41,281,508 of NC_072737.1, forward strand.
TTGAAAAACTTTATGTGCATTTTATTTCGTTACTCTTGATTAACGTTTATGAAACGATTTTTTTCTTCCGTAATTGTAATATCCCTGAATATTTTTGGCTCATCATGTAAATAATCCATAAGTACAGCTATGCTTCATTTTCGGATTACGTCATGTTTTAGTAAATGTATAATTTCTCACATGTTTTAAATAATTACTCGTTTTTAAATTATAACGTATTTGTGACAGATATTTGATACCAAGTGGAGGGGTAGATATTTATTGTTTTATTAATTTTTAACACTACTTTTTGTTAAAAAAACCCATCAGAACCCTGAATTTTTTCACATGTTTTTTAACCCAGAGTTATTATTCATATTATTTATTTTATGAGTTTTTAAGAAAACGATAAAGATTTCACCGGTCCGCAAAGTTTTTCATTTGCTTTTACCGCTCCCGTGGGTCAAAAGAGGTTGAGAAACACTGAGTTAGAGCACGATCAGATGAATTAAAGCTATGAGCACTTCTTAACTATGCTGAAAGCTCTGGAATATGATCAAATGCTGTAATTACATGTTTTAATCATTCCCAATACCGAGTTCAATGTGAAAATGTCCAAAACGTAGAATATCATAAATCAAAACAAAACTTAAAAAAAGAAAAAAAAAAAATACACAACTGTATTCAAAAACGCACACAATACGGGGGAGCGGGGAGGAGGATCTATAGTAAGGGTGCCATTTCTCTCTCCGAAGGTTCCTTTTTTTTCACTCCGGCTGTCTAGTTTTTAAAAGGTGCCTGTTTTTCACACTATTTAGAGGTGCAATTTCGGCTCCGTATTGGGTGCCGCTGGTGAACAAGCGTTTCTCCCCTGAAAGGTGCCGAATGCATCCTGTAGTTTTAACAGTGTAAAGGGGGAAAAATATTTAAAAAATATGCCTCTTACACCACCGAGAGAAACGTTGTTCAAACTACAAAAGGGTCCCCATACCTTAGCTTAGGGCCCCGTTAAGTCTAAATCCGGCCTTGATAGTAAGTTCAAAATATATTTTCTAAAGGTAATCCTAAATAGTATTCTTGACTTATTTAAACCGAGCAAAATTACTGAAACAGGGATGTTATTCATAATTTTGGAAACGCTGCATTGGGGCTATAAAAAACAGAATAGCAAAAATGTATCAAAAAACTATGGAAGCTTGCAGCCCGTAACTTTGACATTTTAATGCAGTTTTAACCCGAATACAAACGTAATCTAAGATCGTAATCTAACTAATAATGTCACTTACCTTAAAAAGCTGATTTTATTTTTTCGGATGAATTCTGTAAAAAGAAAACAATAATTAGCATAACATATTTTTATAAATTAAAACACATTAACCAAATTGTTGATAACCATGTTATGTGTCTGATAGTGTCTGGATAGATTATACTGAAAATAAGTAGATAAAATAACTGACAAACAGGGGCGCCACGTTGGGAGGTCACGGTGACCTCCAAAAATGTCCTTATTGAGCAAATTTTGTCTGAAGTTTTGGCGAAATTATCATCATTCGGATAAATTTGGAGTTCAATTCGGCAAATTGAGAATTTCCGCTCTCTCAAAAACTTAAGCTCGGGGCGCCTCTGCCGGCCTAATAAACCATTTCTCATTAAAATTGCACAAGATTAAAAACTGTACTACATTTATCCCTCCCATTATACGAAAAATTCAGGTGTTTAATGGCATAAAAAAAACTTTTCCGTATATTTTTGGTTGACTTCATACTAACTGATGCTTGGATTTCAGAAGTAACAAAATTGCAAGGATGACGCAATTGACAAGGACAGAGAGGCACACAGTGAAACAAAGACGCTCTTAAAGTGAAGTTAATCTTTTTACCGCTAGATGTCAGGTTGTTCAGTAGAGCTTTGTTTGAAGTATTAGGAGTATTTCAGGCGTGGATTTGCTTTCTTTTGAAAGTTATAAAAAGAAACAGATTTATATAGCTAAGGAAATACAGAATTTATCTTTCTAAGTGATCATATACAGTCAATTCGCGGTAACTCAAATCTAAAACGACCGAAGAAAAACTTGGACTTATCGGATTTCGACTTTCCGCTAGTTTCGGTTTTAGACATTTTAGTTAATATGTATACATATAACAGACAAAATTATAGAACGTAAAAGTTTTTAAGCACAATATGCACAGTTTAATCAAATATATTGAGAGAAAAAAATTAAAAGCATGGTTTTGATTTCGGTACGGCTGGAACAACTTGAATAGAGCTGATTGTACTTCAGGAAAGGTACACATTTTAATTCGTTTCAAATTCGGATTCATTGGTTTTACCGCTTTAAAAGTTTATCTCTTTCTTTTAATATTATTGACAGAGTACTGCTTAGATATTTTTTAATAGTAAAGAAAACTCTTTCTCTCGGGAGCTTATAAGGAAATTATCGAACTAAAGAAGGAAGGGAAACGCATCTCAACTTGGGTCAATCTCTGAATAAAGGTACAGTCAGTTGATTGACAGCTTAAAAGCAAATTCGTAGTCCAACAACACGTCAAAGTGTAAACAGTACAGTACAACAAAAGAAAACAAGCTAACTCATTTCCGCACGTATAACTCCTTTATCGCACATTGGCTTAACAGGTGATCTTCTTGCTTAAAAGGTCTTGCTTTAGAGGTGCGGGAATCGCAAGTGAAGTTGAATTAATTTTTCTCTTGTAGTTGGCGAAATAAAAAATTTGAAAACGTGGTTTAAAGAAAATCAAGAAAGAAAAAATAAATTTCAGCTATAAGCAGTGCATTTCAGTTAAGCAAGTTTCCTCTGGTGATCTCAATAATTTATCGATTAAGAAAAAATTGCGGATTTAGAAAGAGGAACACTGAGGTTCTCTAAATTTCTCGAAGTCTCAAAACCGGTTTGTTTTCGAAAATGAGGGGCTCGCCTACCTTAAAAATTCAAGATGAATTTCATCAGTAATAATAATGCATAACGCCGTGTGCAGGTAAAGGGCAGTAACTGCAAATTTTTCATTTTTTTAATGCATTTTTGTCACCTATTGTACGTTAGCTTAACTGTACAAGCTTGCTCATTTGTTTTCTGGTTAAAAAAAACGCAAAAAAACCGCCTTATTACAACATTTCTCTATTGTTGGTTTGATTCCTAATCACGTATATTCAAAAATCTCGAAAACCCATTTCTGCAGAAACTGCCGTTTACCTGCTCACGGTAGTATAAATAGTAGTAATAATTATGCATAATGTCGTGGGCATGTAAAGGGCAGTAACTGCAAATTTTTCATTTTTCATTTTTTAATGCATTTTTGTCATCTACTGTAGGTTAGCTTAGCTGTACAAACTTGCTCATTTGTTTTCTGGTTTAAAAAAAAGAAAAGAAAAGAAAAAAGCGCGAAAAAACCGCCTTATTACAACATTTCTCTATTGTTGATTTGATTCCTAATCGCGTTTATTCAAATATCTCGAAAATCCATTTCTGCAGATACTGCCGTTTACCTGCTCACGGTAGTATACAACGCCTTATACGCCAGTGCAACATTCATCATGAACAACTGCTTCCCCATTTTAATGATTATCAGCTAATTAGTTGCTGTATTAACAAATTAACTTTTGTAATCCAGGATTACGGAGAACTAGTATTTTTTCGTATTTAAGCTTGTATTAACGAGCTCAAATAAGGCTTTAAGCTTCTTAGAGTAACAGAAAACCCTAGTTAGTTAAAATCTATAAAAATAGATAAAGTTATACGTATAGTTAAAGCATTTCAGTTAATTGCGAAATACGTATAGGAATGAAACCGCATATGAGTTTTCCCAATAAATTAAAACGAAATTCTTAGTTTCCACCTGCTAAATAAAACGAAAATTATACAACGTTCAAATTATGGAAACTACATTCTATCTGAATGAGGGGGAACAGTAAAAATTTGATGCGCGTGTTTCACTCATTTGAATGAGACTGTTTAATTTAGAGGCTATCAAACATCTGCAAGCGCTGACATCCCTAAAAACTAACAGATACGGCCATTTCCGCCTGTAAACCGGATGTTTGCTTTTCCATACAATCTGTGGTCAGACAGTAAAACTCGCTACCCAGTTTTCAACCATAATTTGCATCGCCTACACCCTGTTCTTACCGTAAAAAATGTTTAATGTAAATAGTATTTAAGTATGTTGACGCTAAGGCTACAGTACAGCCTTAACTAGAAATTTGTTTTGAGAGTAAGTTGATTTTAAAGTATATTAATAAGTATTTTTTATAGTTTTTATCAAAAAACAACATTAGCCAAAAAAAAAAAAAAAAAAAAAAACACTCAGTTTATGAATAAAACTCTTAAAAAAAAAGAAAAGAGTTCGTTAAAAGACTGTTATAATGCAATGCTATCCAATTATACCTTGACATTCTCATATATATAATAGCGAATGATCGAGTAAAGCTATAGCACGTCATCAGCAATGAAACAGGCACCACGGCATGATAATTTGATAATATGTTTTGGTAATGTTTAACATGCAGGGAAAGGCTTTATTGCGACAAGGCTGAACTCGATCCGGTAACTCAGCTGTTTTACTGGTAAGACTCATTTCAGGAGAATGAAGAAACGAAAAAGTGGTCAACAATGAACGCTATGTACTGCAGCTTAGGGTTCATCCACTGGAGTTTGGGTTAAAATTTCAACTATCAAAGTGTCACCAAACATGTAATGGCTTCGTTCAAATGTAGAAGCTATTTTTACCCGTCATACCTTGACGAGTGATTCTTCTTATACACTAATTAAAAATGTACCAAGTCATAACTTAACTTCTTTTATGTAAAAACTTTAATTCCATTAACGACGAGAGCTGTGAATATTTATTTGTGAAACGAACTAAGTTATTTCATAATAGATGCGCAACAATCAATAACAATAAAATTAAGTTGTAATACTGATGCGAAAATTCATTTAAAGTTCAGTTTTTTTTTTTCTCTTCGCGTTTTGCGATTTATTAAGAAAACAGAATATATTTTGTTTTTCTTTTTACAGAAATTAGATCAATGCTTTTAACCTTCTTATGCCATGTGCCTCCTCCCCCCCCCCCAAATGGCGTATTCCACAGGGTGAAAACTGCTGATGAGCTCTTAATTTGAGACTACAAATAAACACTCGGTAATTGAAACAAATTGTGAAGTTTGGAGTGTAGAGAGTAAGTAGAGCATTGATATTCAGATTTTTCGGGTCTAGTTCAACTCCAGGGAGTATTAATCCTAGTAATCCTATTAGATATCTGAATTTCAATGCAGAACATTTTGTTCTAATTAAATTTGGAAGTGAATATACGTAGTTTTTGAGACTATTGTGTGTACAATTTTCCTTCTCACTTTGTCCAACCAAAGAATAGTCTGTTAGAATTACGAGCGTTACCTTGATCTTATTTTCACTTCTTCTCTCAAAGTATTATTTTCTCAAGTACTGGTGAAATGTTTTAAATTTTGTGAGTTCGCTAGTCAGTTGAAAAAAAAAGAGAGATCATGTTTGGATAACTAAACATTTCGGTTAATTGGAGCGTAAATAGTTGGAACTCGACTGTAAGTAATATAAGCTCACAATTAGTACACAAATGAAAAGATACTCAAAAACAGCGAAGATTGTTCACGCAGTTCATTTTTCAAGTTAAAAAGTCATAACGTTTTATCGCTCTCATTTAATCTTTATACTAAAGCTAACGCTCGAATGTCCAACTAAATTTGAATTCCATCCATTGCACGTAATTAAGATAGTTGAGCACTTAATCTTTTCAAATGGCTATCCACAGATCCGGATAATTATAGCAGTTCAACCATCGTAAGATGCTTACAAGCTCTTCAGCTGCAGGATATATAGAATTAGTTCAAATAAGTCACATTAGATGCAATTTGCATTGGCTGGATAAGGTGTTACGAAACAGTTTGCAATGGTAATCTACACCATTTGTTATATTTGAGGTATGAGAATAAGTATCTTAACTTAGATACCAAATTATGTGATGGCGATACATATTCGTTTATTATTTGATTGGGTGAAAATAAATGACTTTTACGTGCCAGCTCAAATATTGCGCGAGTGAGTTAAATTTATTGACTATGACAATTTTTAGCGAATAAAATCGTTTCACTCATCTTCCTCTGCGCGTTTATATTTTCCACATTGACTAATTGGTATATGGGTGATTCTCCAAAATCCTAACAATATTACGTCCCAGGAGCCTAACACAAAGATTGTTTGACCTAGATTTTTTTTTTAAGTTAGAAATTACTATTCCGATGTTATTCCATTCTTATTAAAACAATAACTCATTTAATTTTTCCTACAAAAATTGACTAATCAGAAAGTTCCACTTTTGACCTGTCCCCATTCGTTCCTCAAAGATAATAATAATAATTTTTTTTTTTTTAATGTTATATCAACATTCCACAAATTTATATTGTAGTAAGAAATTATGCATACATAAAGGTGTAAATGGCATCCTTAAAATAAATTTAATTATTTAAATAATCAAGGTACAGTGAAACCTGTGTAAGTTGGCCACTCGCGGTGCAGTACTTTGGCGGTCAACTTAGACAGGTGGTCAACTTATAAAGGGCGGTAATGATTTTTTTAAATTTTTTGTCATTTCTTGCACCATGTATTCATTTTTTGAGGAATTCACCCTTACTCTTTCTGTTCAACTCACTTTCATTGTTTAACATTATTGAAAGTGAAACAATAATTAAAAATACTATTCAAATAATTTTGTTATTTTTTCCTTGTGTTTAACTATATTATACACTATAGTTTTAGAAATTTCATATATGCCAGCTAATTTTCTCTGGCTTTCTCCATTTTCAATTAATTTTAATATTTCATACTTTTTATTAATCTCAAGTTCAACTAACTTTCTTTTTGAAGTCTTTAAGCACAAAGAGCAACAAACTCGACTCTCCCAGTTCATAAAGGCAAAAATAAAATGTCCTATCTCTTAATCCCTTGCACCAGAAACATGTAACTTTACTCATTAGCAAACCCAGATCTGCGTACCCGCAGTGCGAGGGGCCCGCGTCCTTAAAGGGTAACGGCCCTAGAAATTGAAGAAAAAATAGAAAAAAATCTAGCACTAAGACTTATTCACTTTAGCTATAGACACTTTTGGCCACTAGGGAGAGGTCTTACATATTTTGTTGCAGGGGGCCTGCTCTTTTTAGCACAATTCCTCTAATGTCACAACATATTGCAACTGAAAGAAAATATTTTGAACTTTTCTACTGACACCTATTTTCATTGAACAGAATACAAAAAGCTATTTCAAATAGAACAACAAATGAAAAACAAGTTTGGAGAATAAAGAGCAGCATAAGCTTTATGCTGCTGTTTAGTTAGTAAAATGCTAGTCTGTCATCAAATCATTAAAAACATTCTTAAAAAGCTATCAAATAAATAAATAAATAAATAAAATAATTTGCTGAAGAAAGTTTAATAAAATAAACCAAGTGGTCAACTTACAAAGGGTTTTTTACAATATTCCAAACCAAATTTGGCGTACATTAGTGATCAAGATAGACAGGTGGTCAAGATAGAGAGGTGGTCAAGTTACAGAGGTTTTCCTTCATTATATGAGATAGGACTAATTCCGTTCCTGACAAAAGCGGTCAACATAGACAGGTGGTCAACTTACAAGGATGATCAACTTTACAGGTTTTACTGTACATCATTTTAAAGTTTTTTTTTTCCCAGGTTCAGCAGAATCGGTCTAGACTTAATCTGCGACACAGAAATTCCGACAGACATCCTAACATTCAACTTGATCTTTACTAATAATAAAGCTGAAAGTCTGTCTCTGGATGTCGGGCTGTCTCTTACGCGCATCGCGCCTATATCGTTCAACCTATTTTCATGAAGTTTGGCACAGAATTAATTCGTAGCATACGAAGGAGAACCTTGAAGCGATTTTTCGAAAATTCGATTTTGTTCTTTTTCTATTCCAATTTTAAAAGCATTTTACCGAGCAAATTATCACAACGTGGACAAGTAAATTACCAAATTATCATGAAGTGAAACCGTAACATGAGCGAGCAAATTAATATAGCAAATTGGCGATAAATTCATCATCCATTATTTGTAAATATAGAGGCGACCCATATGACCTTTTAATTTTATGCTACAGGCAAAGCAGTGCGGGTACCGCTAGTTGTTACAAAAAGAAGTTTACTTGTTGTGTTTGAGCAAGAAAAAAAGAAGCTTAGTTCTAACATTTCCCTGTTGTTACGTTGAATCAAAAACGCATTTCTTCAAATATCTTGAAAACGAATTTCTGCAGATACTGCCATTTACCTACCCACGGCAAGGTAGATACTTGTATGTCTCACACTTCCGACTTTTTCTACAGTGCTACGGTAATCACGTAGCACCGTTCTTTTAAGCTAACTATTATGCACAACTTTGTAACCTATTATCTCATCCAGATTAACGGTTAGAACGAGCTTTGTCAGTACTCAATGGATTTCCCGCGCAATTGATGCATGTGATTAAGAATGAAAATCAGGTGTTAGAAGATAGTTACGTATGTTTGCTGCACAGAGTCATCTCAAACGACCAAGGTGTGAATAGTAGCTTAGGGGTCAAAACTGCCTCAAATTAGTTCATACTTTACGCTTGTAATCGAAAAATTAATACACTTGATTAAAATGCAGATGAATTATGAATTGCAACTATTTTTTTCTACTTTTTGTGGTGCCTCATTGTAGGAGTCCTCTAGTATAAACAAAATATTTTTTTTCTGGGGGGGGGAGGGGGTAATATTAAATGTATTGGTAAAAGGTTTAGTTTCAGTTTTTTAACTCCCAAATGGCTCTAATCCCAAAATTCTGAATTTCATTTTATGCTGAATTTATCTGGTAATAATGAAGCAGAAAGTTCGTTCGCATAAGTGTGACGCGCAAAGTATCAAGGCTGTTCGACCGATTTTCATGAACTTCAATACAAAATTTGTTTGTAGCATGAAACTTTTTTTTTTTTTTTCGGAAACTCGATTTTGTTCTTTTTCCATTCCAATTTTAAGCCCATTGTTCAGATAAGTTTAATAATATGAGGGAGAAATATTTCATTCGCATTTTTAACTTTCAAGTCATGTTACAAATTTGCTAGATGCATTTCGATGATGTGTGCCACATCCAGGTGTCCCCCGATGGGAGTCTCAGTTAAGTCATCCTGACATTCCAAAAAATTTCTACGACCATAAGTTGTTTTTGGAAAACCGGAATCCGAGGCTTGCCTTAAACAAGCCAAACGATTCTGAATGCGTATGCTCAATAATAATCTTTACTAATAATAAAGCTGCAAGTCTCTCTGTCTAAATATATCTCTGTCCGGATCTCTGTCTGTCTGGATCTCTGTGACGCGCATAGCGCCTATTGGTGCCGTTCGGTCGATTTTCATGAAAATTGGCACTGAATTAGTTTGTAGCATTGGAGTGTGCACCTTGAAGCGATTTTTCGGGAATTCGTTTTTGTTATTTTTCTATTCCAATTTTAAGAACATTTTCCCGAGCGATATTATCATATGATGGACGAGTAAATTACCAAGTTATAACGTGGAACTGTAAAATGGGCAAGCCAATTGGCGAGAGATTCATCATACATTATTTGTAAATATACAGGTGAACCAAAAGACCTTTTAATTAACTACTACGGGCCAAGCCGTGCGGGTGCCACTAGTTGGGAAAAAACGCCAAACACTTTTCCAAATTGTATAAAGAGATTTCAAAAAAACTCAAACTTTTTCATGTTTTAACTTTCTATCCTATAAAAACCTACAAAATATTCCTAAACTTTTAAATCACTAAATAGAAGCCTGTCAAAGAAGAGATTTGAGCGGGAGTGATAATAATCTGAAAATCCTACATGATGCAAAGAGAAAGTGAAGGTCGAAGGTAAAAGCTAGAGAGGCGAAGCCGCCGTCCATTAGCATTAAACACGAGAAGGAGTATTAGCAGTGATATAACGTTCCCGAAAGAACAATGGACTGATAGACAAGCATATGTCTAAAGTGTCTGTTTACACTTTCAGAAAAAGAAAACTGAAGCTGAACGAGTAGGGAAAAAAAATCACATCTAATGCAAATATGTTTCTTTTTAAGAAGATTTTCTTTCTTCCTAGTAAAGAAATCATAATATGGAAACAATACTAGACAAATATGTGCCATTTTTCCCCTTTTTTGTCTACAGCTACATCCGTGGTGACATCTGTATTTGACTTGATAAGTAGAGGAATGTGGAGCACAGTGAAATAATTAAAATAACGTCAATTTTTTAAAATGAACAAGCTGGATATTTTGTTTTTAAAACCTTTGCAGCTGTACCTACAGTACATAACGAAAGAACAATGCATTGTTAAATAAAACTTGCCATTAAAACATTTTTTATATATGGTAGTAAATTTGTACCTTCAAAAAAAAAAAAAAAAGTGGAGATTTTCCACTTTTTATTCATTGGGGCAGAGTGGAAAATAAAGCGTTTTTCTAATTATATTTTTTATTTGATTATTAAAAATGTTTTATTAAATGAATTAATAAATAAGAGAGAGAGAATGAACAAACGAATAGATAATAAAACAAACGAACTGATTAATTAATATAGGAGAAATAATAAATGACTAAAAAAAATAGCGATAATGAACACAAAAATAAGTGAATGGATTGATAAAAACGTGAATTATTGTATGGCGGAATTCAAATGATTTAATTAATAAATGAATTTGTAAATTATTTAATAAATGATTGAATAAAAAAAAACAAATGAACTATTTTACTTTGCCCTGCATGCACTGAACTAATTTTACAAAGCATTGAAAATGAAACAACCTTATCTTTACCAATAATAAAGCTGAATGTCCCTCTGTCCTGATCTCTGTCTGTCAGGATCCTCTGTGACGCGCATAGCGCCTAGACCGTTCGGCCGATTTTCATGAAATTTGGCACAAAGTTAGTTTGTACCATGGGGTTGTGCACCTCGAAGCGATTTCTCGAAAATTCGATGTGGTTCTTTTTCCAATCCAATTTTAAGAACAAAAATATCGAAATTATCATAACGTGGAACCGTAACATGGGTAGAAGCCAATTGGCGAGAAAATTCACCATACATTATTTGTAAATATACAGGCGAACCAAAATACCTTTTAATATTCTATTACGGGCAAAGCCGTGCGGGTACCACTAGTAATTAAATAAACTAATACTGCACCGAATATAAGTAGATTTCAATTATAATTTCTAATATTAATGACAAGAACTTTATCACATTTTACGATAGTAAAAAATAATTTTCGAGTTAAAACAAAATTTTGCAATATGGATATATTTTTAAAATTTGCTCATTTTTTTTTCTTTGATTTTTAGAGGAATTTTTTCCTCCTTGGTACTGACTACATGTGTTACAACGTAGTTAAATTATTACCACGTAGGGGGCGCTAAACGCATAGAAAATATTTCACAATTTCACTTTGCCCCACAATTCCCTACTATTATTTTAACATTTGAAAAAAGTAAAAACAGCTCTATAAAGGAAATACTTCGCTTAGGATCATGTTAATGAAACGGAGTAAGTCTAAAGGAGATAGGGTTAGGGGGACGGGGAAGTGGAGCTAAAATAAAGACTTTCATTTACGTTTTTTTTTTTTTTTTTTGGTGGGGGGGGGGGCATACAAAAATGTCAAACTTTTGTTGGATCCCCTTTGAAACATAATCTCACTTCTTTTGCATTCAAAAAGGCATTCCTTGTAACGCTGAAACTTGTGTCTGCAGTAATCTGCAAGGTTTGTGCAATAAAACGTTGATTTAAATTTAATTTTAATGTATGGTTTAAGCGAAAATATTGCTTAAAAATAAAACAATTTTGAGTGATGAATGTCCTATCACATTTTGACCTAACTTTATCGAACATTTCTTCAGCATTCAAAACAGAAACTTGGCTTCCATGTCTTGTGTCACGAGAGAACACATCCATCAAGTTCAGGAGAATAAAAAAAGGAGAATAAAAGGACTGATAATGCTTATACGATATCTCACTTCTCCCCCCTCCCCTTTTTTTTCGCCCCTTATGTTTGGAAGAATACTTTGACTGGTTTTAAAGAAAAAAGAGTAGAAGACATATCCCTTTGTTCGAAATACTAAGCTGCGTGTGTATATATGTATGTATGTGTGTGTGTGCGAAATTAAAAAATGTATTAATTGAACTTTCTCTATAGCGAAACTTATAAATGTTCATATTTTACATTTGCAGTTACTATTACAAATAGCTGCAATATAACACTATAGAGCAGGAAACTGATTTTTGCTGCTTGGGTATAGTTTAAAAATTACAGATATAATTTATTCCAACAAGCACTACAAGAAAGAAAACAACTCTTATTTGATTCAAATATCATTGTGAAACAGTCACTAGATAAGATTCTCGAGGAAAATAATTTATTGTAAATTACTTTCAATTTATAGCAAAAGAAGTACTACTCTTATTTCGTCTCTGTTTTCTTCAATGATTCTTTCAACTGAAAAGGGGTTCATTCCCTGCCCTTATACGCGATCTTCTAAATCATCTCCTGCTTCCTAAACCATCATTTTTCTTGGTTTTTCAGAAGTGCAAAAACTAAGAAAACGTGTGGTAATATGTAAAATTAAGAGATTTGTTAACTGTTGTTAACAAACAAAATTAAGTTGATCATTACCCATATTTTTCACTGTTTTTGGAAACAGTTAAAACGCGGATTTCAAGCATATTTTAGTTTTTTCGTGATTTATAATCTATTATCTGCATTAAAACATACAATTTTTGTTGTGAATAAGACTAAGTCGGGCAGAGAAAGAGCAAGAGCGTATAGCCTGAGAGAAAACATGCGGATGTTACTCGCAGTGCAAAAAAATGTATTGTGTGTCTTTACGACACTCTTTTTTTAATCATCCTGTATTATTAAGTTGCCGTAGGAAAAAAAAATTCTGTTTATAAATAAAAGCTAAGAAAAGAAAGTTCACTCTCAAACATGAGTCAATGGTTTTGTGAAAATGTCAAGGATGATTTGATACTATAGTAGACATACAAACTTCAGTTTCTAAAGGTGCTTTTAAGGGGTCTAAGTACCCTTATCCTTCAAAATTTAACTTTCTGAAAAAAAAAAAGTTATGCATAATTTAATTCTGAACAATTTGACGCCTTATTTATTACCATACGCAAAAAACTTTTCAAGTTATCGTAAAAATATGTATGAACTTTCTCCATAGAGATTTATGTCAACAGCAGCTGTTTAAGCCTCTTTTTCTCAGGTGCCGGTTTTTCGTTTTACGTGCGTGATATCTGAGAAAGCTTTTTAGATATTTCCGAAAAACTTTTCATGCATGTTTGTATAGTTTAATTTTATGATCTGAACCTAAATTTCAACCAAAAATAAAACTTAATATTAAAAAAATATCTATTTTCGTCCAAAATTTTAAAAATTTTTGATATTAACTGATAAAATTTCAAAAAAAAAAAAAAAATAATAATAAATAAATAAATAAATTTAAGTTCAAATCATAAAAATAAACCAGACAATCATGCATGAAAAGTTTTACGGAAATATATAAAAAACTTTCTGAAATATCGTGCGCGCAAAACGAGAAACCGGCACCGAGAAAAAGAGGCTTAAACAGCTGCTGTTAACATAAATCTGTATGGGGAAAGGTTACAAATTTTTACAATAACTTGAAAAGTTTTTTGCGTATGGTAATAAATAAGGTATCAAATTGTTCAGGGTTAAATTATGCATTACATATTTTTTTTCCGGAAAGTCCAAAATTTTGAAGGTTAAAGGTCCTTAGACCCCCTTAAAAGACTACCAATTGTCTTAATATTAGTGCTTAAAATCCGAGCATATTGTACCGGATCAAAGAGGTAATGGTGAAGACAAAATCCTAAATAAATCAATAACAAAGTCTAAATATTTTAACGAAGGAATGATGAAATAATTTCCAAGAGAAAACAACGTTAAAATGTGATTTCAAGGTTTAAAACGATGGCGAAATTTAACTTCTAAAATGGTGGCTAAGACAGAAAGTAAATTCTAAAATTAAAATGAATGACTCGATGATGAAAGGAAGGTGATGTTGAAATGAAATTTCTAAAGCTAAGAGCATTACGACATTTTATTTTCTAGAATGAAGCCACAAGGAAATATTATTCCCAAAGCGATAGAATAGAATTTCGAAAAACTAAGTGATGCCTGGGAAAGAGTCTATAAAGAAGACGAAAAATAATTGCGATTTTGAGAAGAGAAATTAAAGAGAAACGAACTTAAAAATATGCACGATGACAAATGAAAATTTTAAAAGGGAATTTAAGAGCAAAATATTATTTTTGAAATGAATGTTTTTACGAAATGAAATTTGCTTAATAATGTGACAGTCTTCTGCGAAAAACGGAAGAGGATAGCAGAATGTTATTTCTAAATGGATACGTATGGAAAAATTAGTAATTCAAATACAGGGTTAAAATTAAATTTATTTTTAAATAAATAAGTAAACAAATAAAAATAAAATGTAGAATAAAAACGCACGGGGTTGATCTGGTTCTTAAAACTAGGCTGCTCATAAACTTAAAATTGTCTACAAAATTGGAGAGGGATTAATGATAAAGAAGATAATTGATCATTAAAGTCAGGAATTCATCATAAGACACTAAGCATGATATGTACAATTTTAACAAAGTCTGGAATTCATCATTAAGATACTAAACATGATATACACTTTTGAACAAAGTCTGGAATCCATCATAAGATACTAAACATGATATACACTTTTGAACAAAGTCATCATCAAGTTTAACATTCAGCTTAAGAAACTAAGCATGATGTACTCTTTTAACAAAGAATACTCAACAAATGTTTAATTTGCTGTACGTATGCGAAAGCAAAACATATTTAATTTCCAAAATAAATATGACCTCAAAATTCAACCTCCGTAAAAAACCAAATCTGGAAAATGTTTCCAAAATATTAGACAGTTTTCACTTAGCCACAAAATTCAAAACTCTTCTTTGAAACTCTGTCAATCATTTCTCCACTAGATATTTTCCCAAACCTGGCCGCCTCACCCTACGCAATCTCAAAAAATTCCATATTTCATTAAAACAACGGACCTTTTTTTCCTGGCCATCTTTACTTTTGGACTATCATCTCGTTTCAATTTCCTCCCGGCCTGTCCTAACTCAATAAAACGAAGCTCCTATCGCCATTATTGCATTTTTCTTCCCTTCCCTTACATCATAAAAAGGAGTTTTCTAGGCCAAAAAATACATCCTACTCCTTTCTAATAAATGTCTAGGGCAACTCTCGTAAATTACTCTTCATGATAGCCCACGGGGTACAGCTGGCTATCATCACATGCATCACCTTGTGGGATCCGTTTAATGGAAAAAATATCTGTAAGTACCGCGTCGTGTTTTAGCAAACACTTTCCTTTCTGTGTTATGATTCCTTGCTAAGCTAAAAAATGCATAAGGAATTAAATAATCTCTTTGCATGTCAACATGAGCAGATATTTACCCTGGTATGCTATTTTACTTTACTAAATGATTTTTCAGGATCTTTCAAAGTATTGGTACTGTTTGTTAGTAAACATTCTTCGCGTTGTTAAATCTTCGGATGCCCAACTGGGGTTCCATAATGATTCTAACGCCAGTGCTATGTAATATTTATCGTAAAATATACAATGTGCCGTCCATGTTTTTCCAGTTAAGCTGTACATTATTTTATTACGAATCAAAATTTTCATTGACTATATACATACAGGTCATTATACATGAGATACAGCACTTGTGAATAGAATATACAGGTTATGTACAAGTACATATGACATGGGTATGTACAGGATGTGGCAGAAAACTCCCGCACTTCAAATGTGAATAACAAAGCAAAAATAAAAATCTATTGGGGAAAAAATACTATATCTGTATAATTTTAATAGTTCAATTTTAGACTCTTCTTCTGCTGGATGAATTACGACATAAAATTTCGCCACTGTGTGTGAGACAACATTCTTTATGAATAACTGGGTGTGAAAAATATGACTTATGACAGTCTGTTACCGAGTAAAACAGTGTTTCCTTTAACATAGCGTATTTCTTTTTATCGCAGTGACTAGAGGATAAATAAAAGCACCCCATATATTTCTTCACGACGTTGGTACAGGTAGATAATCGAGTTCTACACCATCAAATTGGAAACTTAAGAAGGTGTACACCTGCAATACAACATCGCATCGGTGGTCTGTTAGTAGCAAACGACCCACTGAAGCCTCTAAATTTAGTCTGACATAATTTAAAAAGGAAAATCATGTTTAAAATTTAAAAATGAGCTGAATTTATGCAAAATGTACTCAGTTATATAATTAACATCGAAACTAGGTTTCCAATAATTTCCCAATTGATTATTAACAACAAAAATATACATAATTATTTTGTATATGAGGATTCAACATTTTATTTTTAGTACGAGGAATGAACATTTATGCGTTTAAATTGTTTAAAAAAGTAACTTTTAAAATACTTAAAGAAACTAAAATTATCTGTATATTAGAGCAATGAAATTAACTTTCAAAAAAAAAAAAAAATACAACATCGCATCGGTAGCCTGTTAGTAGCAAACGACCCGCTGAATCCTTTAAATTTAGTCTGACATAATTTAAAAAGGAAAATCGCGCTTAAAATTTTAAAAATGAGCTGAATTTATGTAAAATGTACTTAGTTATGTAATTTACATCGAAGTTAGTCTTCCAATAAAATAAGATAATGCAAAAATAATTTGTTTCTATTTATCCCAGAGTACGACATTTAAAAACTAACGCTAATCAAAATAAGGCTGTGAAGTTGAAATTCGTACATTAACCTTTCACATGACAAGTTTTGCTTCAACCGGGCATTTTAAGAACTGCTGTACATGAGAGTGTGAGGTAACTAAACTTAAAAAAAAAAAAAAATCACCGAGTCATCTTCAAACTGTGATGACGCCTCCACTATTGTTTAGAAAAACGTGGAACTCTCAAAATATCTTCTCTATGTTACGTAAACGTAACTCACCAACAATTTGATTTCAAGAATTGCTACAAGGGTTGTAATAGAGCTTTTTCTCATTTACCACATGCCCTTTTTTCTTTAACACCAACTAATTCTACGCGGAGAGCATTTTTCGGCTACCAACGAACTGCCTACTACTGCATAAGCTGTGATACGAAACGACTCTTACATACAAATTTATGTTCGTTTATGCGATAAAAATTCAATGCATAAAAAGTTCTTAGAAGTAATGTTTGTGTAGTACTGCTGTATGTACAAAAACAGTATTTAATAGAAATACATTATTTTTAATGACGTTTTAAATATCATAAAAAATTAACACGTTCAATAAAATAATTTTATCGAAAATTTCAATCAGTAAGATATAGGAAAAAAAATCACAAATTTGTGCTAAATATTACTCAAACTTTAAGGCAAAAAAAAAAAGAAAGAAAGAAAAGAAATGGAGAGGAAAGGAAATCAGTGACAATTCTGAGTTTTAAATTGAAAGAAAAAATAATAAGCGAAATTATGCTCAATTTCTAATTAAGCGAAACTATGCTCAATGTCTTCAATTTGTGTGCAATAAATTGTTTCGATACTTTCCCGAATGGAACTCATTTTTTGATTAGGAAATTTTCTGGTATTGATACAATATTTATTTATTTTTTTAAAGAAATTTTAGTAGAAACTTAGAGAGTTAGAAATTTCAGTAGAAACGTAGAATAGTTATTTTTTCAGTAGAAACAAAACATAAAATGAAAATTAGTTCTATCAAAATATGTTCAGGTAAAGCTTATAACTGGTAACTGCTATAAAGTAAAATAAGGTTTTAAACATTTTATTCTTTTAAAGTGTAAAACATTGGCATCTAAAAAGCATTGTTCTTACTGCACAGGCAATAAATAAAAAAGGTTAAAACCTATTGCAAGTTTTAAATTACTTCATAACATAAAAAGTACGTAAAGGTTAATGTTTGGTCATAAGAAATAAAACTTCTGTGAAAAGTTGATTATTTTTATTTATGGTGAGTTTAAATGCTGTAAAAATTATAAGTCACAGAAAATAAATATTGCATAATACATAAAATTTTTTAAAAAATTACATAAAATCTTTCGTGAAAAACAAATCTCATAAAAAAAATTTTTCTTAAAAATGGAGATCATTAAAACCCGTAAACATTTTTACTTTAAAAAATTTAAAAGGCAGTAATATTGATAACTGAACGCCTTATTTTTGGAATAATATTGCAGTTTGTTTCAAAAAGAACATTTTTTATTTCCATTACAAAAGAAAAATGTTACGAACTATGTTTAAAATTCGTACTGCAGACAATTTCGTAAAACATATCGATACACGTCCGGAAAATAAATATACTTAGTAGAAAAACTTCAAAAACTACACGACGGAAAAAATGAACTCACTTGAAAACTTGTGTAATACTTATCTGTCGCCATAGCAACGAGCTTTATTTTGATCAACAATCGCATCCCTGCGGAGGCTATTCGTAGATTAAAGATCTAAAAATAGATCCCTAGAAAACTTTGCAAAACTTAGTACTTTTAGTGGCAGTGTGATAACAAGGTATTATTAAACGTAAAAAGTATGTGATATGCTTTTACATTTACGTATAAACCGAAAAAAATTAAATTTATACACATATATAACATATATTATACATACATCAAGGCCGTAATCTGACTTTTGTTTCGGGGGGAGGGGGGCTACAAGAGAAACTTATTATGAAATCGATATGGTGAAAAAAAATTGATGTAATAAAAATAAATATTATCTTGGGTTTTTGTTAATAGGGCATTTAAAGGAAAAGAGTTTTAAAGGCATTTACCTGAGGGAAGATAAAATATGGATTATCTATTAACTGAAGGAAAAAACAATATGATGTGGACCCTACTTTACCCCCCCCCCCCCTGTTAAATACTTGATGTATTTTCACCAACTCAAGAGAATAGTTGCGTGTACTCATATTGAAAGTAACCCTTCTTAAATTCATATTTTTTGACACTTATAAATGCTAATTTAATAATACATATAAGATAAATAAAGTTTGGAACTTGTTTAAAGAACTTTGATGTTTTCGTTAGCGTCAAGTAGTCAAAATTTGAAAGGAAACGCTGTATTTTTTTTTTTTTTTTTGTAAAAAATGATTTTCCGAATAGATACAATTTTAAAAAAATGCTGCAGATGAGCACTGAGCTTTTACACGTTTTCAATAATAATTAAATTTTTCTAATGAAGTCTTAAAAAATAAAATAAAATTCATGGTAAATTCCTTCAGCAAAAATTTATATGAAGAGCATTTTTGGAACAGTTTTGAAAAATCTCGGAGGGGTTGGAACCCTAAAAATCCACTTCCTTAAGACAGCCCTTATATATATATATATATATATATATATATATATATATATATATATATATATATATATATATATATATATATATATATATAAATTTCTAAGACATTGCCATGGATATTAAGAGTTTAATACTTAGAACTATATCTTTTTTATTTATACGCGCGTAGTGATATCACGCAAATAGAAAGTGATGTAACGCGGTTAGATTTGGCGTGATTCTGATGAAAGAGTGTGATGAAGGATGACGCTGTAAGAATTTATGTTATTTTGTGATGCATATGTCTTTGTTTTGTGTCTTCAGTAATTAAATATTGATTAGTTATGTCGTCATGTTGGACTTAATTAAATCCCCCAGACATGCCCTCCTCACAAATGGGGGCTCGGCCCTTTGAATCCGAAAACTTCCAAGCGTAGCTATTATTTCAAGTGTTTGCGATGAGTGACTACTTCAAATTCTATCAAAAGGTTATTTTGTAATGACGAAGAAATTCCTGCTAGCATATCCAATTCGAAGTCACACCAAATCCAGACTTTTCATAAGTTACTTTTTGGTAATGGCGAAGAACGGAGGAATCGTGAAAACTTAAGAAAGTTGACAGATTTTGGTTTGAATGATGAAAAATTCAAATTGAATAAAAATAATATTTTAAAACGTTTTAAAGTTGCTGACATAATTACATGCCTTGATATTTTAAGTTTGAGCATTGATGGTGCAATAAAAATTTTAGTGCAGAAATTAGCGTTAAATTTGAACGATGTGCGGAATAGCATATACTCTGCGTGCACAAAATGTTGTCTTACGATGTGACACACGAAATATCATCTACAATTTTGACATGCAATGTTGTTTTATCTTCCGACGCATCGTCACCGCTACAGGTGATGTTATTTAGATTTCTGGTGAAAAAATAATCTCACTTATAATATTCATACTTGAAAAGTTATTTCACCATCCAACACACAAGAAACGATATTTTATTGCCCAATGCATAGTAGATTCATTTTCTTTTCATATATGCAACATTGTTTCACAGTCCCCAATGGATGAAAGCTTATCTGATATTGATACAAGAAATGATATGTCATTGTCCAATGCAAGAATTCGTATCTGTTATTCATACATGCAATGTTATTTTACCGTCAATAGCATAACACATCATATGATATTCATACATGCAGTGTTATTTTACCATCAACAGCATAACACCTCATATGCTATTCATACACGCAATTCTGTTTTATCGGCAACAGCATAACATCTCATGTGCTATTTATACATGCAATTTTGTTTTAAAATTCAATGCATGAAACATCATCTGATATCTGAACATGCATTGAGACGTCACTGCCCAATGCATCACGTCTCACCTGCAATATTCATACATTTACTGTTATTTCACTGTCCAGTGCAGGAAAACCCGTCTGTTATTCATACATGCAACGTTATTTTATCATCCAAGGCATGATGTCTCATCTTCAGTTCCCCACATGCAATGATGTTTTACGTCCAATGCATGAAACATCATCTTCTCTACACATGAAACAATATTTCATACTCGAATGAATGAAGTTTTATCTGCTATATTCCTACATGCAACGTTACTTTAAGATTCATTGTGTAAAAACATATCTACTATTGACAGATGCACGATATTTCATTGTCAAATACATGAAGTATCAGCTGCTATTCACACATGCAATGTTATTTTGCCGTTTACTAGGAAATCCAAATGGAACTGTTCACTCTGTCACAACACTCTGAATTAAGAAAAAAAAAACCCGAAATCTCAAGAAAAATCTATTGTAAAACAAATAGGTAATACAGTAGAACCACTCAATAAAGGACACTAAGGGGACCAGACATTTTGTCCCTTAAATAGAAGTGGTCATAGTGGAAATTTCGGCAACGAAAGGGCAGACCAACTTGCTAAGCAAGCGACAAGGCGCGGTATTGAGTTAAACATGGATATTCCTGAGTCTCACTGGAAGTTTTTGGCAAAGGAGAAAACTATCGCAGACTGGAACACGGAGTATCTTAGTTCCTCAAATGCACGGTGGACAAGGAGGTTCTTCCCTACTGTTTTTCAACGTCAGCAGTGCAGCTATTTTTCTACAAATTTTAAACTGTCTCAATTTCTCACGGCCACGGAAATTTTAAAAGTTACTTGTTTAGATTTGGCATTTCGCCAAATTTGCTTTGTGGCTGTGGAGTTGGCGAGCAGAGCACTCAACATGTTCTTCTGCACTGCAGTTTACAAGATGGCCCTAGGACTGTCTTCAGAAAAGGTTTGGCAAATTTTTCCTTATGCTGGCCACCTGTTTTCTCGGACCTTGTTAAAAGATCCGAGACTTTTGTCATCTTGTCTGATTTTGTTAACAGTCTAAACTTTTAAAGTTTCAACTTTTTATGTTTTTTATACTTACTCTTGTAAGCCTCGTGGCATACTGTGTGAAACACGAGGAGTTTTTAAATTGTATTAAATTTAAAAAAAAATAAAAAATAAATAAAGGTGTCCTTTATTCGGAGGTGGATGAATTGGTGCATGCTGCATACTCAGTAGTATAATATCACAATAAACATTAACTATTAACACTTAAGATTAAATACTGAAAACGTCTCTTTATGTTAAAATTTGAATAGTTATGAGTTTTATTTAAGTTTATATTATTTAATTAATTAAAATTTAATAAAAATTTTTGTAATGGCAAAGTTTTGCAGCCCACAGAAATAATTTTGAAGTAGTTCATTACTTGTATTTGCTTTATGTTATGTAATTTACAATGTAATACTATGTGAATTACAATTAATGTTCAAATTTTTTGAGTTTTATATAAAAAGCTAATTAGTTGCTGTGCACTCTTCGTGGGCCCTGAACCTACTTAAATAAATTGTTTAGAGAGCAAATTATGTATGTTAATTTCAGCAAGGTTTTTTTTACAATACGTCACTTGTTCCCTTCACATATGTTTATATCAAACTTACCTCATTTAATTTTTAGAGGAAAAGTGAAACTTGAATTCCAGTAAATTCACTATTTCTGATGTGCTTATACATTATTCCTTGCATTTTTTTTGAGCTATCACGAATGCTTATTGCTTTCATTTGACTGTTTTTGACGTTCCTTTGATTTTTCCCACCAGCACCCTCCGTAGCATCACCGTCGACCGGCTCCTCACGATGCTGCACCTCTAGCGAAAACCGTCTCCAGGTTTCGTCAATATCCTACACTTACACGCATACATACACGCACCTACACACATATACATATATACACCTACACACACATACATACACCTACACACATTCACAAAAACATACACACACAAACACACACACCTACACATTCACACAACTACCCACACACTCATGCCTGCACACAGACACATATGCCTACACACACATACACACAACTACCCACACACTCATGCCTGCACACAGACACATATGCCTACACACACATACACACAACTACCCACACACTCATGCCTGCACACAGACACAAACACACATGCCTACACACACGCACATACCCCCCACACACAAACACACACGCTTACATATAAACACACACTCGTGATTGCGAAAAACATAATTTGAATTCAAGATAACAAAATTCAAATTATTAGTTTTTTTTTTTTTTTTCGTTTTTTGTTTTCTGACTCCCTTAAACAGAGTGTCCCTCAATTAGAGGTAAATACATGGAAGTTCCTATTCAAAGGGACTGGGACCAGAAAAAGTGTCCCTTAAATAGAGGTGTCTCTTATTCGGAGGTGTCCCTTAATGGAGGTTCTACTGTAAATTCATGTTCTAAATAAAAACATGTCCATTAGGTAGCAGTAACACGATAGAAAAATGTTGAAAGAAGTAAAAAGAAACAAACATAAGAGCTATAACACATTGTTTCCGAAAGAGAAGAAAAAGCAGAAAACTTCACAGCAACTGTCACTAAGAACTATATTTGAAAAAATCTAAAAGGAAAACTGAAGTACCTAAACCATAATCTACGATTATATCAGAAGGAACGTATTTCTGTAATTTATTTCGAAATGTTTCTTCACCTTTATTGTATTGTGTATTTTATTTCTGGAAGTAATTTATACGTAGTACTTTTATTAAAAAACTAGCTGCGTCTCCCGGATTTGCAAGGTCTACCTCGAAAATAAAAATTACGTCAAGTGACATATGTTCAACAATCAGGCTTGATTGCAACAAAAAAAAAAAAAAAACAGTAAAATTTTGCGGAAGATAGCGAAAAAATAACCAAAAAGGAAACATTTTTAATCCCCCGATTACAGAAAAAGCCTTAAAATAAAACCCAGAATTTTATTTGTTCATATTCGAGAAAAAAATGACAACAGGTCTTTCTTCTCAACGATTTTCTTTACGCTGCAAATTTTAATAAAAACATTGTTACGAAAACTTAAGATGAAGCACTGAATGATAATGCAAATGGAGGAAAGCCATCGAAAATAGGGGATTTAATGCAAAAATTCTAAGCGTCATAATTAATATAGTTTTTAATTGATTCTCCGCTAATTATTTTTAGAGGATTATGTTAAATAGCCAATCATGAAGACGGAAAAATTACTACGAATCTATCGATACTTGGTTCGATGGTCAGTTCATTGGCTTTCCCGAGAAGTAACTTGGACATATATACATAGATACATACGTACATATATACATACGCAGTTTTTAATTATATAAGGTATAAAATCTGATGTGGACACCACACTAATTCCTTTTATATTTATTACACTGGTGGACAATTGCTAAGGACGGATGGCAATAGCAGCGTTAGAATACACAAAATGGAAGGCAAGGAAATATGGAAATTAGCATACGTTTGGGACACAGTAGGACGTCTTGTGAGTATGCAAATTTTAGACTCACGACTAGAGATGTAAAATTTCCGGAAATTTTGAAGTGGTGGAAAAAAAAACGGTTTTTTTCGGGAAAAATTGGAAAAAATGGAAAATTTGATTTCTTTATGAATAAATTTTAGGTTTCTTAATAGCTCTGTGTTTCTTGCAACATATAAAGGGTTAAGCAATAAAAAGTATATGCTATCCACACATCTTTTTCTGCTTGACAGAAATACACATAAAGTTAAGATTAATTAGACGAAAAAACCTTTTTGTTTTATAACTGAGTAGAGGGCTTTCATGGTCAAACCTAGAAATAAGTCAAGTCATCACTCAACCAATAATATTGGGTAATGTGTGTCTAATCATAACAGTTACATTTTCTATTTTCGATTGAATTTAAAAAACTTCTGAAATTTTCGACTTTCAAATATAATTGTTTTTTTTTTTTTTGGAAGAAAAATAATACAATGTTACTGTCTGAAAATGTAAGCTATTGAATTTGGATTTTTTCCAATCCAGTCTAAGTCCAAATCATAACTAAATTGTTTTTTTTAAACTGAACCAAAATTAAACTGGAGTTTAAGTCTATTCAAACGGCCGTGCTAAGCACAGTAGTAAAAGTAGTCCATACCAGCCCTTTTGAACAAATTTGAGTTATTATATCCAAGTTGTTCTCTGTTTCGTATTTTATTTAATAAATAAAATGTTTTAGGGTCATTTGATCAAGGGCTATTGTTTTGAAAAATTCTTTAAAAAAAAGACATCTGAATTAAATATATTTAAGAGTCACACTTTAAAATGCAATGTCTCAGCTTGAGCCCAACTGCTAAGTCCCCTTTTTTGCTTAGCACGACAGTATACAGGGTGCGGTAAAAAAAATATCGGACAAAAATTGTATCATCGAATGGAAGAAAGGTAATTTCATTTTAATGAGTACCTAGTTTATTTTTTGTTTCTCACTTTATTAGGAAATAACTTACAATATATTACCTAGTTTATGTATTGTTTTTCGGTTTTCTTACAATTTTAAACCAAATAACTGCTATTTTAAGTTGTTTTAACCAAGTAGAACGACAGTTCGTTTGCTTGTTGTGCCTCGACAAACAGTATTTGAAACCAGCATGCCGTTTCAAGTGGCTTGGAAATGATAGTCGATGTCCGGAAAGTGTACAAAAAAACGAGCAGTGAACATTTCAGTTAATAGTTAGGTCATCCAAAAGTGAGTTCAATGAAATCCTCTGGTTTCCACGAGAGCAGTCGTTTGTGGGAATTCGTGACCGATAAGTGCGACTAAGGGAAAAAACAGCTCAAACAGAAGTTTTGCAAGTTCCAAAAATTCAGGCATTCGTGTGACTCTAAAGATGCCAGAAACGTTTGAGACGGGCCCGCAATTCCACGATGGAAGAGATACATTTCAAGATTTACCGTTCAACGGGTTCATATCCCCCAGAACCATAGGATTTGGTCTGTAGACCACCTTGGGCTCCCATATAGGGGGGAAAGTTGGGCCTCAAGCCCCCCCCCCCCCTTTGGAAATGAGAACTTCCTTCCTTTAATACTTTTTTCTTTGTAAAAATGTAAAAAACATTTTTTCTCTAGCCATTGATGAATTAGTTACCAAAAATGTTAAATTTTATTAACTCTAATCTGTACTAAAAACGGTTTCCATGGGGAAAATATCCTGCTAAACCATGAGGAAAATATCAGAGCCCCAACCCCTTAAAATTTTGCATATGGGCACCCTTGGTAGACACTCCAAGCACCTTAGAAAGTGTTAGATATCGCCAAAATCTGAAGTTAGGCTTGGTCTGAGATGGAATCAGGACAAGCGACAAAAAATCTCTAGTTTTTTGTGGATGAGGGCCGTAAAATGAATCAAAAAGTGAACCAGAAGGACATTTTAGACGTTATTGTACTTCTGTGGGCCTAAGAGCACTTCAGCATTGTAGAGACTGGACATTTTCCTTTAACTCCACACCGATTCATATGGCCAAAAAGACAAGAGTGGTGCCTAGCGCATTGTTTTAGACAAGATATCATCTTTTGAGTGGACGCTCTACTCGCTCGACCTCAATCCCATTTATTACATTGTATGGCCTATTTTAGAGACCCTAAAATACACATAAAATTGAACTCTATAAACCAATTGCTTTATAGGGAATAGGATTGATAAAAGGACTTGCTGCCCTTGAATGAAAATTTCAATAAGCAGTTGCATCTCTGTGTTACTGCAAAAGGCTGCTAGTTTGAAACCAATTAAATTTAATGATTGCTAAAGGTTTTCTCATATTATTATTTTTTGTGTTTTGTTAGTTTATTTATTTTTAATAAAGTTTCTTGGAAAATTGCTTGCCCGGTTTTTTTTTTTTTTTTTTTTTTTTTTTTTTGCCGCACCCTGTACATTAGGTTCGCAGTCAGCAGAAACATAGTTTTGTGATTAAAGTTATGCTTGTTTATTTTATGAAGAAGGAAAATAAATTCTTGACTAAGGTTATTGGTTTAAGCTTTTTTGTAAAAAGTATTATTAAACATTTTTTGATCTATTTGCAAATTATATTTTCATACAACAACTTGCAATAACTTAAGACAGTATTTTAACATAAAACGGGAAGGGGGGAGGAAATTGCTTCAGAATTTAAGCGTGAGCAATTCCTAATCACTTTTAGCTGAAAATTTCAACTAAAACCCTGAAAAGTTGAAAAAATTCTTTTTTTTTTTTCAATTTTTTCCGAAGTGGAAATTTATTCTTTCGGAAAAAAACGTTTTTTTCCCGTTTTTTTCGGAAATTTTCCGTTTTTTTTTTCCGACTGTTTTCATCTCTACTCACGACGTTGAAGGTCGCATGATATCGCCGATAAGCGATATAAAGGATTGGGCGCGTGATGACCATTGTTGTTCAAAAGCTGAGTTTTGACGGGAAAGAATCAATTGACGAACTTGCATTTTTTCGGTATGTCTTCCCGATATCCCTTAGATGTCTTTATGGGTGGCCGTGTGGTTGACAACACCGAAGAAGGGCAGAAAAAATTAGATGTTGCCAGGGAGTTTGACGTCAGTCACAGGGTTGTTTCTAGAGTTTGGAAATCACTTCAAACAAATGGAATGTGTAGCAAATATCACGAGGGAGGTCGTGTACGCAATACGACGTCAGCAGACGATTGCTACTGTAGTGCTAGCAACGAAAAAGAACCAGTGCAACACAGCTACTGCGATAGCAAAGCAGTTTCCTGCTGCTACTAGCAAGCAAATATCCCTAAAAACTGTAGCCAGATGTTTGAATGCAGTAAGACTATACTCCCGTCAGCTTGTTTTGTACATCCCATTGTCTACAAGTCAGTATTTTGCTCCTTTGTAATGATGTCTTCAGCATCGCAATTGGAGAGAAATCGACTGGGCTTGTGTACTATTCTCAGATGAGACCAGGTTCAGTCTGTCGTCTAATTGTAGACGACAACTCGCCTGGCATGAGAATGGTACTGCATATAAGACGGAAAACATGAAAGAAAGGGACTGGTATCTTACAAGTTGTGTCATGGTAAGAGTAGGATTATGATCAATGGCCGTACGTTGCTCGTGTGCTTCCAAACAAGACTATGACGGCTAGTTATGCCTTAATGGTGTTCTACTGCTTCATGTTCACGTGTTCTGTGGCACTGTGAGCGATAAAATGTGAACGATTCGTTTTCTTAAATGGCAACTGAACATGTCATTAAAAATCGCTGTCCAGGAGTGTCTAGCTCACTCAAAATATTCAACTCATTGTATGGCCAGCACGTTCAATAGATCTAAAACATTGAAAATGTTTGGGATGCTCTGGGGAGCAGTGTTTCTAATAGACAACGCCCTCCAATAAGCACGGACACCATTATCCGCGAATGAGAGAAGAATGGGATATATAACCCCATTACACACAGCTGCTGGATAATGTTGTGTAAAGCATCACATAAAGTGTGGAAGTTTGCATCGCTCTCCATGGCAGCCGCATCCCATATTAACATCTTACTCCGGAACGCATGGAAGCAGTAATTACATTTATTCACTTTTACGTATTCAGCCCAAAATGACCGTTTCGTCCTTTGAAGTTCGAATTCCCTTTACTTAATTACCGTAGCACCTCGAAAACCCGAATTAATGTGAACCGAAAAGTATGCGACAGTAAAAATGCGGAGTTATTGGGATTTCGCGTGCAACAGGTATTTTGCGCGGGGTTTCTTCGTCCTCCCAGAATAGATCCTTTTTCTGAAATCGCCCACGTATCGAGTGTCTTAGTCAAGAGTCTGTACTGAATTATTTTTTGTTTTTATTCAATTACTTGTTTTTTCTTTCTTACTTTACTTTCTTTTAAATTTATTTATTGTGTAGTCTTTTTTTCTCAGTTCAAATAACAAATGTAATTATTGGGTCGTTTTAAAATTACTTTCAATTGCAGTGACACTCAAACGTGCTTTGGAAGTTGTTTCGTAATCATTTAATTAAAACTTCCCACGACTATAACGCCAAAAGAAAAAAAGACGCAATCACAGTAGAATGGTTTTTCTTCTTGATAAATTAATCAAATGATTCAACGTATGCGTTCGAAAAGCTAGCACTTTCACAAAAAATGAAACTTTATTTTAGGTTTGCGAATGAAATTTTAAAAACATACAAGTAATGTCATTCCAAAATACATACAACTATATTTTTAGTCATAATTACTAGATCTATTTAAAAATATTGTTTTAAAATTTTCGTCTTTATGTTTAATATCATGTTGGAGTTTGCCATTATGAAAACAATTTCAGTGACATTTTAGTATAACACATTGTTAATTACCGGTTATTAATTGTTATGCGTTGGAGCTTTCCCGTTCTTGCTTAAAATACATATAATATTTCAAATACATTTTGAATTTCTCGTAATATTCCAAACCATATATTGTTATAATGAGAAATCAACCTGATAAACACAATTTGGTTTCAAAATAACGCAACGAGTAACGTTTTTCGTCACTTTTTCCAGTAGTGTTGCAGCTTCTTAACTGGAATATTGGATGAAAACATATCATTCTTGCACATAATAAAGTGCAGTATTTAGTTTCATATATTTCAATGCAAAACACAAAACGGACCAAAGGTGAAGCTGTTCTCTTGCGCCGTGATCTTTAACTTAAACTTTTCATTTTCTTATTGAACATAGTGCAAGTAAATGGCTGAATAAACTTTGTAAGAAATGAAATTAACAATAAAATTCCGTTGCAACGAATTTCAAAGGACCAGAAGGATTTTTCGTTGTTACGAGAATTTCGTTGAAACGGATATTTTGCTGTATCGGAATTCGCTGCTATTAGATTTTCTGTATATTTCATATATGAAATGAACCAAAGTTTTAAACATTTTTCTATAGCCACTCTCTAATTAAAACTAAAGCGTAACTAAAATAATCACAAAAATATAATAGTAATAAACTCACGGAAACTGGTAATGCTTTTTAATGATAATGAAAACAAATTACAAAACGCTTTTGAAATGTCAATACATATATTTTCATCTCTTTTTTTTTCTAATATAAATATCAATTATCTTTTGTAGATGAACTGTATTATGTTTTTAAATTTTGTATTTAGCAAACGAAACAAAAATGTTTGCTACATTCGAATGAGAAACATTTCCTATTTAAAATTTTAATTTTGTACTGACTGAAGTTTTTTATTATTGCTTTGCAACAATTGATTCTTTAATTACTTTTAACTGCAAACTTTATGCTTACAAAATTGTATTTGCACTGCTTCAATATCAAAAACGTCAACATTTGAACCAACATATTATGAGGAAGGAAAAAATAGCTGAGGAGCATAAAACAAAGATTAATCCTTTTTAATTTTAAATTGATATCATATAACAAACGGAATTCCGGTACCAAAGAAGGGAATGCATACTTTGAAATATTTTATTATTCAGTTAATTTTAGTTGAATCGGTTTGGGGAAGTGGAGGGGGGGGGCATGAGTTCTACAAAAGAAAATTTTAAAAACTCAATTTTAATTAGGTATTATATTTACAGATGAATAAAAATTATAAAGAACTTTCGAGCTGTCTAATTTAAATTGTGATCTTAACAACACTTTACTAGGTGTTTATTTTTTTGTACTTAAATTACTACATATTTCAATGTTTTATTTTTAGGTTGAGTTCATGTTCTTTACTAAATAAAAACCTAATAGGTAGAAGGCACATGAATAAAAGTAAAATGATGGTAATACATATGCAGTGTTGAAGTTGGAAGGGGTGGCGCGAGGCACGCCGTCAACGAAATATTGGGTATTTTATTTAAAAAAAACTAGTGGTACCTGCACAGCTTTGCCCGTAGTAGAAAAAAGGGAAAGTCATTTGGTTCGCCTGTACATTTACAAATACAGAATGATGAATCTCTCGCCAATTTGCTGTGTTCATTTGCTTGCCCATATTACGGTTCCATGTTATAACAATTTAGTAATTTACTCGTCCACGGTATGATAATTTACTCTGTAAAATGTTCTTAAAATTGGGATAGAAAAAGAACAAAATCGATTTTTCAAAAAATCGCTTCGAGGTGCTCCCTTCTATGCTACGAACTAATTATGTGCCAAAAAAAAACTAATTCTATGCCATGAAAATCAGTCGAACGATCTAGGCGCTATGCGAGTAACAGACATCCAGAGACACAGACATCCAGAGGCACAGACTTTCAGCTTTATTATTAGTAAAGATAATGTAAATTGAATGAAAACTTGGTTCAAACCACTTTTTCTTTTCGTAAATTCCCCCAATTTTTCCAGTCCAACAAGTCCAAAATCTGGTCACCATTAGCTGGGAAGTATTAACATTCACATACAAAAGACACTGGCGACGAAAGTCCGAATATTTTCAGCAAATCACCGGTGAAAATTGATATTCATCAGTTTCGGTCTTTCAGGGTATATATTATAATCTTAGCAAGACTTCGTTAAAATAAAACACTGCAGCAATGTTCAGTGCCCGCAACAAAATGTTTTGCTTCCAGGAACGCATATCCACTGAGTCATTTTTTTACTAACTAGGATTAAAAAAAATAGTCAATGTAAATTTAACAAATAAAAAGATGTTTTTTTTTTAAAGCTAGTATTTTTTAGTTAGTTTTTTAATTCAAAAAACGCCCTTTAATGTGTAAGTCGATGAGACCATAAAAATTAGTGTAACCAAATTAATAACTATTTTTTAAAAAACCAAGAAACATTCAGATATTTATAAAATTAATCATATTCATGAAATATTACTTTTCCAAATACTCAATTCACTGTAATCATTTTTCTGGAGAGAGATGATTCATTAAATTGACCATATTGATATGATATTCTGCAGTGAACTAGTTATTTCTGTTACAAAAACCACAAAAGTGAAAGGTAGAAAAAGTAATATTTCTATGAGCAAGGTATTTGATCAAGGTGATGAAATTTATATCTATATTTTCTATTTTCTAATTTTTTTTTACAAATGTATTGCTATGTTAGCATAATATTAATTATTCGACAAAAACCAAACAAGAGAAAATAGAAAAAGACGGGAAGTATTTTATTAAGTTAAATGTTTTTTTATGCACGTCCTAAAGATTGCAAACTGGTATATCGGTATTCAATTAAAACATTTGTTCTACTATTTTACTTTTGTTCATTAAATATTTCCTTATATTTAAACAGTTCAAAGAAATCTTTACTAATAATAAAGCTGAAAGTCTCTCTGTCTGGATGTCCGGATCTCTGTGACGCGCATAGCGCCTAGACCGTTAGGATGATTTTCATGAAATTTGGCACAAAGTTAGTTTGTAGCATGGGAGTGTGCACCTCGAAGCGATTTTTCAAAAATTCGATGTGATTCTTGTTCTATTCCAATTTTAAGAACAAAATTATCACAAGATGGACGAGTAAATTACGAAATTATCATACCGTTGAAACGTAACATGGGAATAAGCCAATTGGCGAGATACGAATTTATCATAACGTGGAACCGTAACATGAGTACAAGCCAATTGGCGAGAAAATTCACCATACATTATTTTTTTAAATACAGGCTAATCAAAAGACCTTTTAATTTTTCTATTACGGGCAAAGCCGTGCGGGTACCACTAGTTCTCAATAAAATAAAGACGATGGCAACGATACAAATATCATTTTATAAAAACCTTTTATAAAAATACTTCTAATACTTATTTTAGTACCGGTAATTTCCGTAGGTCTAAAAAATACCAGAATTGTATTTTTGGTGTGTTATTGCAATTACTAATGCGTACTCCGCTTCTTAGAACTCTAACAATTAGGGACTTTTGGACCAGTGGTCGGAGCCGTGCTACAAATAGCGTCTTTACAGTAATAGCTACATTTTTTACTAGAGTGTCGTGTAGCGCACCAACTGAAAATAAATAAATAAATAAAAGTAGAGTAGTAAACAGTGCGATACAATAAAATAGTAGAGTAAATTGGGGGCAGACGCCGTAGTTTTTTAATATTTAAAGAAAAATAAAATTTTGTTCTTTAAATCAACTACTTATTTCGAGAAAAAAAAATCAAATTTTCAAAATTAATTTGACTTCTGAAATTTTGAATTTAAATTATATTTTTCGCAATCACGAGTTGCGATAGGACCCTATTCATTGATTACTACCCCTTTCGCTTGTTTCTAGAAACGGTTCCTGTCCCTCCTCTTGGGCGGTTACGTGTGTATAGTTGTGTATGTGTAGGCTTGTGTGTGTGCGTAGACCTGTGTGTATGTACGTTGGCGTGTGTGTATGTGTACAAAGGTGCGTGTGTGTATGTGTGTGAGTGTGTATGAGCGTGCGTGTGTATAAGACATGGATACCACCGACCAGGAGCAGCGGCTACCGGGGGACAGTGCTCAGGACCAGAGGATTCACGCCGGAGCTGCGCTTCAGAGTGCGATGGAGTTGAAAAAGGAACCTGACATCAAGGACGGCCAAATGAAAACAATTAGCAATCGTGATTGCTCAAAAAAGTAGGATGACGGGGGGGGGGGGCAATAATTTTAACTTGTATGTAATGGGTGAAGAACAATTAGGGGAAAATAAAATCTCACATGATGCTTTCTGAAAAAAAAAATTCAATACTCAATATTCTAGTGAACAATGTACTCCAAAAAAGTTTTTAAACTTTTCTTCAACCTCTCTACTTTTTTAGCTAACTATACGAAACCTTAATCCATTGTGACGGATGTTGAAATCTTAAATTAAATATCCTTTACTATTATTGCTTTTATTCTGATCATAATCGGTTTTTGTTAAGATACCTTAGATTTATCTATAAGACTTCATCATCGAACGTAAAACAAATTTTATAAAACAAATCGAATCTAATGCATCGATGGTAAGAGCATCAATGTTTAAAAAAGACATTGATAGTTTGAAAACATTGACATTGCTGTCAAAGTGAAAATCGACTGAGGGGGGGGGGGGGGGAAATAAATACGATGAATGGCATTTATGTGTTCTACGCTCTAGCACAATCAATGAATTATTTCAACAAAAGACAAATGTCACTAAATTATGATTTTTTCTTTCACGAAATCAAAGAAACAATATAATTCAAGCAACTGTAAAATACCTGAATTGATGATATATGTTTAGGTCTAGATCGCCATTTTTTTAAATTCATCTAACTACAGTTATTCAATAACTAACTTATACAGGGAAGTATTTTGTACATGGTGTCATTATTACGCGTGACTCGTAATTGAAGCTACTGTATATTTTATTTTTGGATTATTAAAGATCAAAAGTGTCTCAATGCGAAAAATATTTATAAATTGAAAGTATTCATGTTAATAGATACACTTGCATTTTTAAACATGTAGTGTTTTAGTTCATTTTCAAAACGTCGTAAAAATGTAAGTAACGAGCTATAGCTGTACTTGATATTTTAAACTAAGGGGAAAAAAAGGTCATAACAAATAAGTATTTTTCGAACGATTTGTTTTCCATGAAAAATTTGAGAGCAAGTTAAAATTAAATCTACGCTATTAAATGCGCAAAATTTAAAAAAAAAAAGAAAGAAAAAAATAGACAAAGAGTTTCGCAATAACCCAGATTTTCACCGTTATGATATTTCCCAACTCCAGACATTTTAGAATTTTCCGAAGTCCGTGCTAAGATATGGAAAAATACTACCACACAGGAACAGAAAATTACCAGACATGTTCGTTATCTGTTAACTTTCTAATGACAATTCTACCCAAATAAAAAAGAAAAGAAAAACAAGAAATGACAAGACATCAATCCAAAATAAATAAAATATTTTCAATCCCAGTCATTTTAGAATTATGCGAGGTTCGAATGAAATGAATTCCGTACTCTAGTAATAAGGGGTAAAGTTTGGTCTTTTAAAAATACAGCCTCCTATACCATGAGAACTAAATTTTAATATTGTAATCTCCCCACCTTCGGCGACCAGCTAGTTGCCCACTTGCATTGATAGTGACATTGCAAAAGAAAAAAAATCTTTCAACACATATTGAAAAATACTACCACACAGGAACAGAAAAATTACGTAACCCATTTGCAGGCCCGCGCCAAGCCTGGTCAGCGCCTTCGTGCTAATGTCTTTTGAGCGCCTTTATGCAGTGGCGTTTGAGGTGGGGTCATGGCGCGGATTGCGCCATTGAAATTTTTAGGTGGAAGTGTTTTAAAGGGGCATTTTTTACTTTTTTGGGGGGGACTTGCTTTTGGGGGATTTTCGTGATATTTGTGGGGGGGGGATGCCCTTGCTCTTAGATGGGGCACCCCTGCAAATATAGTGTGGAAAAATATGTTTAAAATTTAATTTATTAAAAAAAACAATGAGTAAAGATTTAATTTTGGAATGCATTATACATTTTTATTTCATATCTCGAGGTTATTTTGAGTTCAGGGGCTCATCTGATGTGCTGATGCGTTTTGTAAAAAGAAAATATCCTACTATTAAAGTTAACGCTGCTTTAAAAGTCTCTCTAATTTCTAATTGATAAATAATTGATCCAACTATTATGCATGTCAAAACATGAAACAGGGTGCTGCTTATATGTCTAAATTGGGGCATAATAATATAGAGGTTATTTGACTTTAAAAACTGAAATTTAATTTTTTTTCCCCTGCAAAATAAATTATTCTAAAGTCTAGAATCGTTAATAACAGATTTTTTTAAAAAATACTAAGCACTTTTCATAACGCACTCAAAAGGACAAAATAATTTTCCTGGGTCAGCAAGAACAATTAAAGTATTAATGTAGTTTTCAATCATTCCAAGAAAATGACACTGCAAACGAAGAAAAGTGCGGCTCAAGTCATGTAGAGAATTCCTCTTATCATTATCTAGCTTTCAATCATAAATTTGAGTGTTGAAACATGCATATTTTTCTTAATGGGAAAGTTTGGTTTGAAATGACTTGAGCCGTACTTTTCTTCGTTTGTAGTGGAATCAATGAAAAATAAATAAAATATTTCCAACCAAAGACATTTTAGAATTTTTCCAGAAACAGATGAAAGAAAGTATTCTTCCATTTTGCTTTTTCATTCAAGAATCGTTCCTTCATGCCATTCAATAATTCAACCCTGTTTCGAATAAAAAAAAACATGTTGAGAGAATAAGACATCTGAATTTTCCCCATGATACCGAAACGTGAAGTTGCATACAAAAGAACCACAGGTTCCATCGATTTCAAAGATATTTTAGCGAGTGATATTCTACAAATATTTTCTTTTCCAGCAAGTAATCACGTCAACAATGCCTCAGACGAGGATATTTTGGCTTCAAAGCAGCTTTCTCCTCACATTCCTTCTAGTTTTGTTGAGTAGTTTATCTTGCCTACTGGGTTGAATTTTCGGAATCACATTTTGCGTGAAATTTGATCTTGAAACTAAGGTGGTTTCGAAGCTTGTATCCTTTTCCTGCTACTTCCACTTGATGGGGTTGGTTCAAACATGGTTTTTGGCTTTAATAATTCGACAATTTTCCTTCAATTTTCCTAGAATGAGGGATGAATAATTTCCGTTTTCTAGTAATAAGGGGTAGAGTTTGGGCTTTGAAAATACAGCCTTTTATACCACGCGCACAAAATTGGGTCCTTTTCGAAAATTTTAAAGTATTTTTTTTTTCTGAAAGAGCATGCTTAAAAACATAGGATCTGACCATTTTTTAA
Organism: Uloborus diversus; assembly: GCF_026930045.1. Classification (NCBI taxonomy): domain Eukaryota; kingdom Metazoa; phylum Arthropoda; class Arachnida; order Araneae; family Uloboridae; genus Uloborus; species Uloborus diversus. The sequence goes on from NC_072737.1 coordinate 41,317,972, forward strand.
ATAATTTGACAAAGTTTAATATTTTGAAAAACATTCTTAAATCGGAGCGCTTTCATTGTTTACAGCTTCTGCCGATGACATCACAAATGATGAAATGCCATTCAGTGTTGCCATTGACAGAGCAAAATATTTAATTCGCATCTTTACTCACGTGTTTTGGCAACGATATGATTGATAGCAAGCGTAGAGCGCAATTTTAATTCGCTTCTTGATTATCATAACGTAGAAACGTGGTAGAAAGATGCGGCAAAGTGCATCATTTGTGACGTCATCAAGACCACGCCTGGTTTGAAAAATCGGACATTTTAAAATATTAATTTAAAAAAAACTGTTAGGAAAATGAAAGTATTTTTTTGGGTCCATGTTATTTTGTTTGCTCATTTTATCCATTTCAATGACTAAAAGTAGTACTTTTGACTGAAGGAAACCACCCCATTGATATTTTTTTACATTAATTACCAAAAGTTATTAATATCAAACTATTTTCTTTAGAAAGGGGGGAGGATTCTCCCAATAAAGCTCTTTATAGAACTTCGGTTGCGCTTTAGACTTTTAAATAGAATTTTTCACTTATATCATGCATCGCTCTCACTTATGCTCCTTTTTCTGCTAGACCATTTTGTTAGTGCATTAAGCGAGAGGTCACGGTATCTTTAGTTGTAATTCTATCAAAATCATCATCAACTATAGAACTTTGAGAACTTCAACAAAACAATTTTATTACAAAACCCGTTAAACATATCTTTTAAAACTTGAACGTTTTACTACATTAGCAATCTGGCGCTCAAGACCTGAATTTTAATACAAACTCTAAGAAACAGTCACTACATTTCCGTAATCAGAAATTTCAAATAGCAAATACACTAAAATATCGGCGTATAACAGTATCTTACTCTCGAATGAACTAAAAGAAATGTCTGCGAGCTAAGAGTGATAATACTATTCAGCTAATGTCGTAAGCGTAGGAAATATATTTCAGAGAAAACTAGTTGGATATTTCCTGGAAAATGCAACTCTCAAGAGAAAATTTCCAAGCAACAAATACTAATACTGCCTCTCAACGCTTGTATCAAAAGTACGTCACGCTTGAGTCTGAAATTACGTAATACGATGTTCGATGTTTCGAAAAGCTATTTCCATTTGGGTAGCATACTACTTTGGTTAACAGAATGGGAAAGAGCATTTTAATTCTTAACAATAACAGTAAATATTATTTCGTTTGATGTCGGTGGAAAATATTTTAGGGGATACTATGAAATCTTCCATATTCCTAAGGGAGCGCTGTTGAAAATGTAAACAAACGATAGAGTTTGAATATTTACGTCCTTTCAGCCTCGAACCAAGTTTTCAATATTATTTAAGGTCATTCGAAAATGGTAATGTTATACTTAAGATCATATTAAGTTTAGCTTTATTAAAATAAACGTATTTAATTTAATTGAACTTTCAAGAGTTTAAAGTCAACTAATTTTTATGAGAGATTTTATGTCCCAGTAGAAGGTAAATTAAGTATGATTTTCACTGATTTTTACTTTCTTCTGTACCTAATACTACCCAAATTCAAAGTCACAGAATATCAGAACTGTCTGAACAAAACTTGTCCCTGAGTCGGAAAAAATGAACGCCTGCAAATCAAAAAGACTAAAATTCATTATTCATGAATGGGTAAATCAATTTAAACAATTTTTCAGCTATTATTTTAACAATTTATGGATCAGTAACAGATTGGAAAAATAGATAGATTTTTTATATGGGTCAAAAAAATTAGAATAATCTTTTCATTCAATGTGAATTTTAAAAAGTACCGAAAATATTTGCAAAACCTGTTACCAACTTAAACCGTTCTAAACAATGCATTTTATGTAATATGCAATGCTTTTCAGGTATGGGAAAGAAAGGAAAGCATTATCATTGATAATAACGTAAATCAGGGAAATTTGGCGAACTTAATCAGGGAACTTTTTTTTCCAGTTCCTGTCGCTACTCTGTATCTTATTTTTTTTTTTTTTTTTTGGCACTTACATCTCTTTACTTCTCACCTCCACATATGTTATTTTGTTACACAAAAAGAAACGCTTGTAGTTAAAACGGCAATATTAGTGCAAATTTAAACTGAACAAAAAGAAATCTCAACACATAGTTTCATTATTTGTATGATCTTTTTTTTCTTCTACAGTTCTTTCTTAAGAAGTTTTAATTTAGATATGTATTTTTCTATAATTTTCCCTTTTCTTTTATTTAGTCATTTGTTCAGTCATAGCCGCATTTAAGGAGTAGAGTTATAAGGTTCAAAGCCCTTCCAAAAAAATATCAAAACTGTTTCAAAATACGCTTTTCAGTATAATATATATACATCAGTACATATTTTTAAAGCGTATTTAGGTGGAGAAAATAAAGGGAATGTCGTGGGGCTAATTTAAAAAAAAAATATTATCATACATTAGCATTTTGTAGAAAATACTTTAAATTTTTGTACTCTGCAAATAATAATTTTTTGTATTAATCAACTAATTTTAGTCATATTCTCTGTTCCTAATCAGAATGCTCAAGAATATATTTACGAATTTTCTAAAAACTCTGAGCTACAAATCAACAAAATGGTTTTGTTTGCTTTTCATAACATTTAAATTTTTAAACATTTCTTTAACTAGTTAAGTGAGTACTGATTTCCCGTAGAAGTATTTACACCAAAAATTAAACCACATTTTATTTTTAAATTTTTACTTTAAAAAATAAGAACTATCGTTAAAAAATATAGCTTAAGAAACGGATAGTCAACTTGCAAGGATTTTATTTATAACCCGAGGGAATTGTGTTAAAAATTTATGCGTTTTAAGAACTTTTTGACAAAACTAAATTAACAAAAATGTTTTCGCTTATTCTAAAGATTATAAAGTTTAAACATTAAATACATTTTTCAGTGGGAGTTTTTTTTTTCTTTCTTTTTTTTTCATTAATATAGATAAATCTCTCTCTCAAAAAAAGAAGAAAAAAAAACGAAAGAAAAATCGCCATCTCTCCCCGCTGTTTTGCTCAAAGAATATTTTTCAATTCGTTTGCTTTCTTTAAAGGAAGAAAAGTCAAGAATAGCAGAAAAAAAACCCTATGACTAATTCATTTTATCCAGTGAATGCAACTGCTAGTTTATCTAGTGCATAGCTCAAATATAACTTAGTATCCGTAAATAAGTAAAATAAAGAAATGTAAGTAAGAGGATTACTTTAATATTTACAATTTAACGAGCAATTTTCATTTTAATGAGTAAAAGTAACTTCTCAGAAAAAATATCAATATTTTTACACAACTTTTAACGTTAGGATTATAATTCAAATAAATTTCCTATTTCTTTTTACACAAAAAACATACAAAGATAATATAAAATGATTTCAATAAAAAGAAAACACTGTGAGGCAATAAGAGAATTAACTAGATGATCATTTTAAGTAAAATAATAATTCAACTAAACGTTTTTAAACACTTAATATAGATAAAGTCAATCAACTAATTAAGGATAGGTTAATACAGTAAAACCTGTAAAGTTGACCACCTTTGTAAGTTGACCACCTGTCTATGTTGACCGCTTTTGTCAGGAACGGAATTAGTCCTATCTTGTATAATGAAGGAAAACCTCTGTAACTTGACCACCTTTCTATCTTGACCACCTGTCTAACTTGACCACTAATGTACCCCAAATTTGGTTTGGCGTATTGTAAAAACCTTTTGTAAGTTGACCACTTGGTTTATTTTTTAAAACTTAATTTAGCAAATTATTTTATTATATTTTTTATAGCTTTCCAGGAATATTTTTGGTGCCAGACCAGCATTTTACCAACTAAATAAAACAGCAACATAACTCCTTATCAGTTTAACCACATTGGAAAACTACTAAGAACCCTTTTATTCTCCAAACTTGTTTTTCTTTTGTTGTTCTATTTGAGATTACCTTTTGTACTCTCTGTTCAATGAAAACATCTCTCAGTAGAAAAGTACAAAGTTTTTTTTTTTCCAGTTGCAATATTTTGTGGCAACACTGGAATTGTGCTAGAGTAAAAGTTACTTGCATTGCAGTATTTCTAGTGCAAGGGATAAAGAAATGGTACATTTTCATTTTCAACTGCCATATTGAACTAGGAGAGTTCATCACCTTGTTGCCCTTTGTGTTTTAGTTTTGCATAAAATGGCTTCAAAAGGAAAGTTAGTTGAACTTGAGATTGATAAAAGTATGAAGTATTAAAATTAATTCAAAAGGGAGAAACCCAGAGAAAATTAGCTGACACATATGGAATTTCCAAAACTAGTGTCTAATAAGTGCGCCAAACTTCAACGAGGAGTTATTTTTTTGAAAAGTAGATCATCATGGTTATAAATGTATTAAATGTATATGAGAAAAAAAAAGCGAAAAATTTTATTTTTGATTAGCAATGAATTTTTAGGAACTATTAATATCAAATAACTTTTTATAAACAATGATTTTTTTTGATCAATTTACTGAAATTTTAAATTTACATGACACATTATACGTCATTCTGAGAAAATAACCTCTAAAAATATTTGAATAACATTTTAAATTATTATTTCAAAGTAATGTTAAACAATGAAAGTGAGTTGAACGGAGATAGTAAGTGTCAATTAGTCAAAAAATGAATACATGGTGCAAGAAATGACAAAAAAAAATCATTACCCCCTTTATAAGTTGACAACCTGTCTAAGTTGACCACCAAAGTACTGCACCGCAAGTGGTCAACTTACACAGGTTTCACTGTACAATTTTTTTCAGATCGCCGTGAGAAAAGAAAATGATACACTTGGCCCTTTTTCAGACATGTACATCAGAAAACAGTTTCACATCAATTTAATTGTTGCAATTTTTTCGTAAAAATATCTTTTAAAATTTCTGGGGTTTTTTGCCTACTTTCCCAAAAATTTTACGTATAATCTGAGTTTTGCAGGATTATTTCATTCGGGAAGATTTCAATAATTGTTAAATTGGCAGGCGCTCTTCATCTATTGGCGTCAAATTTTTGGCACCAATTGCAGCTCAAGAAATAGTGATAGTCAGCTGTTTGTAGCACCGAATTGTGTTTTGATTTCTGAGTGTTTAGTGTTTCATAATGTCATAAAAAAGTGTAAAAACAGTCCTGATGCATTTTGAAACCTGTGTGGTGGTTAACCGATAACAAAACATCAACGAAACACAACGGTTTTTATTAAGAAAACTTATCACGCTTGATTCGGTGTAAAGCTTGGTGATCAGGACAAACTTTGCAAAGTGTGCTTAGCTACTGAGAAAATGGACAAAAGGTATACGTAGCTCGGTAGAATTACGGTAACCGGGTCGCGTTGGCGTATTTTTTCAAAAACTGCCAAATTTGGCACTTACGACTCAATATAAACAAAGTACTACAATGTAAACAAAAGAAATCAACAAATGAGAGTTGACCCAAAGACAAGGGACGGAGCTTCGGATTGCTCAAACTATCACCTTAGTAATTACAACTGTTTATTAACCTTTTTCTTTCTCTTATTGCAACCGTAAAGAAACAAAAAAGGCTTTAAAATTCTTTTTTCCTTTTTAAAATATTGCAAAAGGTGGAAATAAACAAATGATTAAGCCTCTTTTTTTTTATAGAACTATATATTTTTTTTTAACTTTGAAATAAAGTTTGCAGAAAAGACAAATGAGAGGTAACTTTTTTCAAGATGCTAACGTAAACGTGGGAAGATAAAGCGCAGTATCTACAGAGATGAATATCTGAGACATAAAAAGAAACGTGTTTTGGATTCGATACAAACAATAGCGAAATGATGAAATTTGACCTTTTTGTTTTTTTCAGTGGAAAGCAAGTAAGCAAGCTTGTACAAGAAAGGTAAGTTACAACCCATGACGAAAATGCAAAAAAAAAAAAATTTAAATAAAAATTTGCCGATACTGCTCTTTACGTTCCCATTGCAGTAATATTCAACTCATTTTTTTTCTGTAGGAAAAGAAATAAAATATGATGTATGTGAACAAAAAGGTTCATGACGTATATGGTGTTACACTTTCTATCAACATGTTTAATTTCCTAAGGAACATTAAAATGAAACATAAATTTTTACCGAAATTTAACAACAGTAAAAGTTGGATAGAACACTACATTAGTCCGAAATAATCTGAGAAAAAGCCATTAAAAATACTTACTGTTCATTAAGACTTAAAACAATCTACTAAATAAGTTAAATCACATCAAAATATCCATTCAGAGAACGTTATCATAACTAAAATTATAATTCTAACTTACTGAATAAGTGATTACGGTAATTAATAAATTTTAAATTTAAGATAAAACAATAAAACATGAAGGAAATAACTTACTGCGAACACATTCCAAAAACGTATCCAAAAGGTATGAATAACTAATTTTTGAATCTATAACTTAAAAGAGTTAAAAGTGACAAACTTTCGGCGATGTAAAATTTAATGAAATGTTTCGAAGGTATAAAAATTGAAAAAACACAATATGTTGCCAATTTTCAGAAAAAAACACCTTTGAGAAAATTTTAAATATTATTCTATGGAATTAAAAAAAAAAAGAAAGATTTATTGGACAAATAAATTACAATTTTGTAAAGGTGGATTCTGAAATGGCTGATTGGTCAAACGAATAGCAAATCAGCTTTAGTGTAAGATTACCAAAATTGCTCCGTCCCCAAGGTAAGATAGCGGGTTGCCAGAATGAAATATTTATCGCCGCGACCCGGTTACCGTAGATCTACCCGTAGGTCTTTACTCTTTGGCATTTTATTGGTATAGAGGGAACCAAAAAACCATGCAAACCGATTGTTGCTTTTGCTCCTGCGAAGTCAAGGGTTTCAATTTGAAAAATGAAGATACAATTCAGTATCCTGATTTAACGTCTGCTACAAGACTTGTACCTCGTGGACCAGGAATTAACATTCTTCCTACTTTTCCAACCATCCAACAGCAATCATCCGATGAAAGTTCAAATGACAAAACCGATGAAAAAAAAGCGAAAAAACCCAACGATTGTCTAACGTAGATAAAACTGCAATTTTTAAAATGAACAACTCAATTTTGAAGGATTTTTTTGATTAGATATAGTTTTAATAAATATTCTCTTAATATTTTTGGCAGTTTCTATGAAAAACTTCAAACACACTTTTCTTGAAAACCTGACGTGCTAGAAAAAAAACTAAGCTTACGTTCGTAATCAGCACACCACGTTTACTATAGGGCACCTATTAAACTTGAAACACTTTTTCCATTAAGAAAAAAAAATGTAGGCATGTGTTATTATTAATTTTATATTCTTAATGTTCGCAGTCTAGCCTGAGGTAACCGTATTCTTCAGTTAGAAGGACTTAAAAACTAGCGCTTGACATGAAATGATGATCAGACACGTTATTTCGACTTTTTCCTGAGGAGGGGGCAAAGGGTGTGTACTCAATGCGCATTTTACCGGAAAATATTAAAAACCAAGCCCACAAAAAGTCAAAACATTTTTTTTTAGGTCTGGGGGAGGGGGGATCAATTGACCTCTGTGAATGACGGGCTGATGGTAACCAGGAAAATTAAAATGTTTATTCTTACGAACAGACGCTTTTCTATTCGTGTCGTTGATTGACAAGAATGTTTCTTTCAAAAGAAATACATCACTGAAAAAAAAAGTTGGTTGTAAATCACAAACTTAAAAAGAAAATGCACACGTATCCTTCAAGGTTATTTTGACAAATTTTAAAGCAAATAAAAAAAATGTTACCCGGAAACATGTGCGTAAAATTTGTTTTTCAACTTGCTGTTTATGGCATTAGTTTCCAACAACACCTGCACAAAAATATTCTGCAAACAGTATTTGGTAAAACCATGGCTTCGAATCCTAATTTCTTTCGTCCCGTTTCAACTAAAAAATTATATGTATCGGTTCAGTTCAGGTTTTCGTTGCGCCAGAAACATTGGTTTAAAGTTTAGTTCTGTATGAAGGGTTTTATTTTTTGTCTGTTCTGGTTTTTACAAAAAAAAAAAAAAAAAAAAAAAAAAAAAAAACATTATCATAAATGTAATGATGATAATTATTGGTTGTAGTTAATTTAGAAAACATTGATAAGTCGGTTAGAGAAACAATATGACTGAATAGATATTGAACTGAAATAAACAGACTTTTTTTTTCGGTTCACATCCGGTTTTCGTTCCGACTAAATAACAGGTTTTGTTTCGGTTTTTGATTCACTTCTGGTTCAAGGCGTAAGGTTAAACGAGGTTTCGGATGAACAAGCTTTGAATATCGAGGTTTTACTCTGATGAATTTTTCATCAACACAGCAGGAAATATTCTTAACTATCAGTATTCGCCAGACGATTCGACCCTGGGCTCGGACGGACAGTGAAACCGATGGTCGAAGATTCCTTCACCAGTTAGCGCACATGCATCATTAACTCGAAACTGCGGTTCAGTTGTGTGGCTGAGAGTCGAAGTCTGGCGATTATGGGCGTTTACCATTCACCCAATCTGCGTCAGCTGTCTGGACTGCAAGTCGAATAGTCTGGCGAGTACGAACGTTCGCTATTCACCCTATCTGCTGTTCAGCTGTCTGGGAGTCAAAAAGTCTGGCGAGTACGGGGCTTCACCATTCACCCAATCGTCTGTTCAGCTCTCTTGCAAAGAGTCGCATCGTCTGACGAGTACATGCGCAAACCATTTACCCAATCTGCTGTTCAGCTGGTTGACTCAGAGTCAGGGGCGGCAAATAGGGGGGTCAAGAGGGGGCGGTCGCACCCCCAAATTTTTTGAGCAGAATGATAGAAAATGGGTGAATTCAATTTATGTAAGTCGGAAATCAATGTCCATTGTTCATTAAAGGAAATCTCGCTGGTTCTCAGCAACTATTTGATGAAACTCGACACATTCTCAGACTAGAAAAAGGGGTTTTCGTTATTTGGATGATGACTTAGAAATTCATAATCTATTTTCGGCTTTTTCAGAACATAGAAAACTGATAGAGAACCATGGTTAATTTTAACTGAAGAAGACATTGCCTCATATAGACTAAATATTTCACACTTGTGTGCCCAGTGTAACGATATTACGTCCAATATGAGAGTCTCGTGAAAAGTGGTGTGGCTGCATGGTTTTCACAAGAAAATTCCTTGATATTTTACATTCACTTTTACGCTAATTTTTTAAGTGAATATTTATTTAATGAGTGTTCATCTCTTTCTTCTGCTAGAAACACGTTTCAGCTGCTCAATACATTATAATGCTTTCATAGAAACTTCTTAAAAATGCATGTGATTATTGAATAAAAAAAGACATATCTACCAACTCTATAATTATGCAATCGCGAAGTGACACAAGATAATCTTTAAGAGTTAAATGATAAAAACATTTCCCTACAACTTCAAAGTAGTGATTTGACGACTGGAAGAATAATTGCAAAACGATTCTTTCAATGGTGAAAAAGCTCATGTCTTTTAGCATGTATGACTTCGTTTGAATTGTTATCCAATTTGTTTGCATCGGGAAAAGATTTTTGAAAAATGCTTTACTCTATCAAAATCTATATCTTCAATCCGCTACTCGACTATTCAAACCACAGTTCAATTTAAAATTGAAACTGAAAATAGATTTTTTATAGATGTATATTTCAATCAATCGTGAAATTTTTCAAACAAATTCTTCCTCCGAGCCAATTTTAAAACGGCGCAAAGAAAAAAAAAAAAAATTCACATGATGATGTGAAGTCAAACATTGATTTTTGAATATTTTGTATGAAGTAATAGATTCAGTTTCGAATGAAATTAACACAAGATTTGATGATAATCATTTTTCTGTATGGATGGCTGGGATTATGGTTTTTTGGATTGGATTTTGAAAACGAAATATAAAATGTTTCAACTGTGAGTAAAATTTTTAGCATGAGGCAAGAAAAATTACAAGCAATATACCGACAGAATGGTTTTCACATCCAGAGACTGCAGTTTCGTCTTTGTTATTTACTCATAAGTCTGGAATAGTGAATAACAGAGCTGGAAGCAGATGCCATCTCATTGAAGCTGAAAGCGCCTAGATTATTCAATGATGAAAAGTTTAAGCCCCTCACAGTTTTTGAAGTAGCCTGGGTGATTTTGAAGAGCAAGATGAAAAAAGTGTTTTCATACATAACTTTGTGTTACTTCAATTATTTTTTAACTATTACAATCAGCTCAGCTAGTAGAGAAAGATTTTTTTTATGTCTCAGGAGGTTAGAGAAATATTTTCGAAGCACAAAGGGGGAAAAAAATACCTTTTCTAATTAGCTGAATTGGCAAAACAGCACGACATTGGGCACTGATAGATTAGTAACACGATTCCCTGCTCTTCCGAATTCCAAAAATCATGCATTATAACTTTTCCAAAAGGTGTAAAAACTTTAGTAGCGAGATGTTTTGTATGATAACTTTTTAGTCAATGAATCAAAATTTTAATTGTTTCTAAACACTAATTTTATTCATACTAAACCGATTGATTTTATGACAACTTCTTGTTAGCTAATGTTTGTTTGGTTTCGCTTTGGGGTTATACATATTTAAGAAACTCGACCCCCCAAATAAAATGGTGAAATGCCGCCCCTGCTCAGAGTCCAATAGTCTGGTGAGTAAAGGCTTTAAATGAAAAACTAAGTTATTACTAATCGATCAAACAAAGCAACGTGTTAAAAAAAAAGGGGGAACATTGAAATCACAGCATCTAAATTTAAGAATAAGATCATTGCAGTACCATACATTCATTTCTGAGAAACCAAGTTAAAATACCTTCCAAAAGAGAAAAAATCTTTAAATTTAAACTTGCGTGACACTCCGACGGATAAATTCTCTCTCTCATAATTCACACATAGTAAAATGCTAATGCACAGGCAGCACGTTATTCATCAGAGCAATGAAAAGAGAAGCCTTTAGCAATTTACATATAAATTAAATCAAAGCGGAATTTTCCACTAACCCAAAGAGATTTAAGAAAAGAAATGAAAAAAGGAGCATACGTTTGGAACAAATTAAGCTCAGAAAAAAAAAGAAAGAAAAACCTCCGACATTAATATGGAACGCTGTCGCCATTTTTCAAAAAGAATTCAAACATTTCTGCGCCTAAGGTTAAAAGTTTTAGAAATGGTGGGAAATGAAATGTACAGAACATCAGTTTGTAATGAAAATACATAAAACTAAATTTAAGTAAGTAAATTTTTATGCTTTATGAATTGATATAAAAATGGAATTTGATAACATATAAATTCATTGCTTACACAATAACTGTTAAGAATGTCACTTCCACTTACTCATTTGGATTAAATCTGACTTCTCTGGAGAGGAAATTACAACGAAGAGAATTCACTTCACATCCTTTTTTAATTATTAATGTATGACGTAAAAGAGAGAATTGTTTTCAAATATTAGGCTGATTAATATTTATTTTCAGCTAAATTATCATAAATCTAAATGAATGGAGTAACAGTATTTTCAATGAAGCTTAAAACATACTTCTGGGCGAAGGAACACATTACGAAAGGTAGGGAATGAGAATTCGTCCTGGCACTCTAGCGCCTAACCGGATAGACCGATTTTGAAAAAATAAACTTTGTTCGAAAGGAGAGTTGATCAAGAGTGTTCTTAGCTAAGTTGCATCTTTGGATGACATTAATTAACGAAGATTTTAATTAAAAACCTCTAAAAGGTTTTTCAAGATTTTTGCAGAGAAAATAATTAAAATTTTTTAAATTTAATACCAAAATAAAGAGAATTTTTTTCCGCATCTGATAGAATGTGTTTGAAACTTCCATGTTTTATAAAATTCGAATTATAACGTTTTTTTAAAGCAGATTTTAATAACGGCTAAGCCTTGATTCACGCGATTGATAACGGAATTCACTGTTGGTCGACAAGGAAATAAAACGCAAAAATTTAAAATTTTTATGTGTTTCCAGTTTCTAGTTAATGGCAAATAAAATACTTGTCACTGATTTTGAATAATATAAGACTTTTAAAATTATTTTCAATTTTGTCTCTTGATTCTACAGTTGCGACTTAGTTGGGGGTTTTTAACATTTTTAATTTTATCGTTGCTTGTTACCATAGACGGGGCCTCTCTGTGTACATTTCTTTACTCGATGACTTTTAATATCCTTGTCAGCTAACAATGAAATCGGTTATCAATCGCGTAAATAAAGGCTTAGCCGTATTCAAAATATGCTTTAAAAAGCAATATAATTCGAATTCTGTACAGCATGAAAGTTCCAAACACATTCTATCAGACGCAAAAAAAAAAAAAAATCTTTATCTTGGTACTAAATTTTTAAATATGTTTTCACTGCAAAAATCGTGAAAGACCTTTTAGAGGTTTTTAATTAATATCTTTATTAATTAATGTCTTCCGAAGACGCAACCTAGCTAAGAACACTCTTAACCAACTCTCCTTTCAAACTTTTGTTTTTTTTCAAAATCGGCCCATCCGTTTAGGCGCTATGGTGCAACAAACAGACACATAGATACACAGACTCGTCAAACTTCTAACTCCCTTACTTTGTGTGACGGGGGTTAAAAACCGATGAAAATGACGTTTAAGGCCTAAAATAAGTATTTTACGAATGAACAGTATGGAAAACATCAAAAGAAGTAGCGGATTAAAAACCCATTTTTATTCAATAAGACATTCCGATTTTGTCAGTACAGAAACAAAAATTTTATTGAAACAACATTTAATAAAAAAGGACTTCAACCATTTGCATCTTTTGTTGGTACTCGGTTCTCAATTTTGTGTCAACAAAAATAAACATCACAACATACTTAATTCTATACCTTATATGATCATTCTGCAATTCATATATAAAGCCTAGCGTTAACTAATTTTTGAAGTTACTTTTTTGAGATAGTAAGCGTTTTTTGAAATAATTTTCATATTGATTGCAAGTAAAGCATTTTAAGAATGTTGCATTTAAGCTATATTACCGAAGAAAAACTATGAGTACGAAAAAATTTGACACTGACAGGGTTTCCCTTATCAAAAAAATTAAGAAACGCTGCTGCAGGAAATGGGGTCATTTCCAAAATTTAAAAAGTGTTTTTTTTTTTTTTTTTCTGAAAGAGCATGCGTAAAAACATAGGATCTGACCATTTTTTAAAGAATTTGTTTAAGTTTAATATTTTTTAAAAAATACTTAAATCGGCGTGCTTTTATTGTTTATGCTTCTGTCCGATGACTTCACAACTAATGATGAAATGCCATTCTGTATTCACAGAGCAAAATATTTAAATTCGCTTCTTGATTATCATAACATGGAATGGCGGTAGAAAGCTGCGGCAAAGTGCATCATTTGTGACGTCAAAAAGACCACGCCTTGTTTGAAAAAATCGGACATTTTAAAAAATTAATTAAAAAATAACTGTTGGGAAGATGAAAGTATTTTCTGAGTCCATGTTATTATTTTTTTTATTATATGTTTATTTATTTATTTTTTGCTTATTCTATCAATTTCAGTGACAAAAAGTACTATTTTTGACTGAAGGAAACAATCGCATTGTGCATTTTGTCTTATTCCTTGCTCCTACTTGTATGGGTTTTCTGTATATTTTACAAGTTGTTCCGTTTTAACCTGCAAAGACCTATTTTTGCAACCGTTAGTCCTAGATGCATACTTCCAACAACAAAAATGTTCAAAATCAGATGCAGAGTTAAGATATTGAAAATTTGAAGCAAAAATAAGCATGAGTATAAAAGTATAAAATTTAGCTTTCAATACGGGCCCTAGGTCCCCTAACCTATATTTAGGGAAATGATCTCCATTGAAAAACATTAGTAACACAAAAAACTTGACATTTGTGCACCAAAACTCAAGGAGATATTCGAGTTCAAAGTTTTAAGGGACCGGGAACTTACCGCCCTTTCAGAAGAATGAAAGGTTGTCGAAGTAAAAAAACCAAGTGTTCATGTTTGTCATTGCTATTCGAAAATAAATGCAAATGTTATGCCATGATACGCGAAAACCCTACAAAACCTCAAAGAATTTCAAAAACCACTCTATGCGCACATATAATTCCCCCAAAAGGTGTTGTTGACAGCGAGTGTAAAGTGGTATAAGTCACAAAACGCTGAGTTTCATATATCGGTCAATATTGGTTGTAGTAATTTCAAACTTTTTGTGTTGGAATTACTCTTCTATGGAGATTATTTCCCTAAACATAAATTGAGGGATCTAAAGCCCGCATAAAAAGTTAAATTTTGTATTTTATGACTCATTTTTATTTTTGCTTCAAACTTTCAATATCTTAACCCTGAATCTAGTTTTGAATATTTTTGCAATTGGAAGTATACATCTAGGACTAACGTTTACGAAAATAGAGGTTTTGCAGGTTTAAACGGAACCTCCTGTGGATTTGTTTTTCAAGTCAGTCGTAAGATAAAGAAGTTGGCATTTACTTTGTTTCTCGGGCACGTTCTTCTTTTATGCACATACTAGTGGTACCCGCACGGCTTTGCCCGTAGTTAAAAATTAAAAGGTCATTCGATTTGCCTGTATATTTACAAATAATGAATGACAAATTTCTCGCCAATTTGCTATGTTCATTTGCTCGACAATGTTACGGTTCCACGTTATGATAATTCCGTAATTTACCTCTTCCACGTTGTGATAATTTGCTCGGTAAAGTTTTTCTCTAAATTGGAATGGAAAAAGGACAAAATCGAATTTTCGAAAAATCGCTTCGAGATGCAACCCCCATTCTACAAACTAACTTTATGACAAATTTCATGAAAATCGGCCGAACAATCTAGGCGCTATGCGCAACACAAAGATCCAGACAGACAGACAGACATCCAGACAGGCTTTCAGCTTTATTATTAGTAAAGATAAAGAAAACAAGAGTACACATTGCATTATTATACGTGCCTACAATTTAAGGTTGTTTATGAACCGAAGCTATTTCAGTTTAAAACTTTAAGCGACCTAAACAAAGTTCCCAAATTATCTCAGTTATTAGTTACTCGTAACTGAATAGCCTAATTAGAAGCAGTCAGAATCATCAATCTTTAAACTTCGATCGCTCTATGAAAGATACTCGGACGCTTCCCGGCAGCTGGTTGCAAAATTGCTCGGTTAAAAGTAATCATAGGTTAATTAATTTTCAGTCTTTCAGAGGGATCACTTTGTTAACGATGAACAGAAGTTCGTATTCTCACAGATTTGCTTACTTACTCCTTCTCAAATGGATAGTCTCGATGAAGGCACATTCGTAAATAAATAAAAAACAAATTCTAGTGAAAAAAATGTAAGTTTGAAAAATTCAAATTTGCAGTATATTTTTCAAGAACTGAAAATGAAAACTCAATACAAAAACAAAAATGTAAACATATATTAATGTTATATGATAAACACATTTTTATACTTAATTTTATTTCCAATATTTAATTCTATCCTCATATATATAATAGCCAATGATCGAGTAACGCGTGCGTTTCAACAATGAAACTTGCGTCACGGCATGATAGTTTGATAATTCGCAACTCCAGAGCTCGAATACGTTACCTTGCGGTGATTTACAAAACTGCCGAAAAAACTAAAACATTGCATTCCACGTGTTCATTTTGAGCAAAACAAAGTTTGTTATGTTTATTTTTTTCATTTGCGTTATTCATCATTTGGAATCGTCATCCGCAACAGCGTAACATCAAAAATATCTGATATAAAGTGTGAGTACACATTTTATTTATCTTGTTCTGAGTGAATTTGAATAAATATCAGTTTTTCAATTCGATGAAAAAAAGCGGAATTAACAACATTGACTGGACACTAGGGCCATATGCTAAAAAATTACTGCTTTTCCTTAACCTAATTCCACATAAATGATTTAAATAACCTTGTTACTATAGCATCCAACTGAAATGGACAGTATGAAAATAAATTTTCTTGAAAATATTTATCGCAGAACAGATTGAAAAATCCAGAAAGAACGTTAAGAATTTGAGCAATAAAAAATAAAAGCTTGGAACTTTTATCGCTAAAATATCGCGCTAATTTCACTTTCTTGCTCTGCAAAAACTGTCATTATCGGTGGAAGAGTTTCGCCAAAAATCTGTTTATAGGGTTATGGTTTTAGTATTGTGTGAAAGAATAACATCTTGACATAGATTTCGCTTATCAGTTAAATCATTTCCATGACGAATGAATTAAATGCATGATGATTTCTTTTGATATCCAATCATATAGTCAAAGAAATAAATTATCTAGAGTTAAATGTTACTCTTGACAGTCTGTCACGTATATACACTATGTGACAAAAATGTCAACAAATGCCGGAAATGTCACAAAAATGCTAGCAAATGCCGGAAATGTCACGAAACTGGACATAATATGTTCTAATGTATAGAAAAAACAGTACAAAATGAAAATGCTGTTCGAAGCGAACCAAAAATTTATGAATACCGAATTCAACATCGTGAAAATGGCTGCTTCAGAACAACTTACTGTGTGTTCTGCATTAATTTTTTACTTTCGTAATACTTTTTGATTTCTAATCTCTTTCCACATGGGTCAGAATAACCAAAAGACTTTGAAAAATCTTTTCAAATGAATAAGGAACAAAATATCATACATGCGAACAAAAATTTCTGTCATTTCCTAAGTTAAGAAGCACATTTTTACGTTACAGCGTGCGTTTGTTTTAGATTTTTCATCCGCCATTAGACAGCGACTGCAGCGTCCCCTATAGTTCGTTGGAGTTGCGAATATGTTTTGGTAATGTTTAACATGCAGGGAAATGCTTAATTGTGACAAGGCTGGACTCGATCGGCAACTTAACAGTTTTACTGGTAATACTATATCATTTAAAAGGAATGAATAAACGAAAAAGTGATTGAAAATTAACGCTATCCACTGGAGTTTAGGGTTGATCCACTGGTGTTAGGGTTAAAATTTCAACTAACAAAATATCACCAAACTGGCAATGGCTTCATTTAAATGTAGAAGCAATTTTCATCCGTCATACCTTGACGGGCGATTCTCTAGCCTGTTAAATAAACGTGTCTTTACTGAAGGTCTGCGTTGCGTTTCGTGTGCATCGGTTGACATCAAGTTTTTTACAACGTGAACATATCTTCGGATTCGGGGCTCATACGAGTGAAGCCAGTGCTACATTTTTACACCGAAAAATACATAAAGGACATCGTGAAAAATAAACCAGAACAAAGATAGTTTTGAAGACTTTTTAAATATTTGGACGGAGGGAGGCCCTCAAGAGACAACCAACTTGCAAAAAATGTTCTTGCTTTTGAACTCTTCACCTTTCAAGCTCCCCAGAAATATGTTAACCGTTGATATAATTCTCTATTGTTTCTAAATCCAAACAATACAATCAAAACAACCAAATCAAAACAATATCAATGAAATAGAAAGGTAAAAAAAAAAAAAAAATAGGTGTGATGACAAATTTCTGCAATTTAAAAGAAAATGTACAGGAAAGAATATTTTTGTAGAAAAATATTAACTTTTAAGCCTCGTGCGGCAGATCTAAATATTTTTGATTTGAATAAAAAATTTTGTGGGATTTGTGGATCTGTTGAAGCAACTTTTTATCAACTCAAAAAATTTGATTTTCTTAGAAAAGGTTTTTTTGGTACACACTAATGCATAGTAATGCAATACACGTAACACATGTGTTATTCAAATAAAATCTCAACACAGTATAAAATGAAGTCTCCAAAAAGCGTCTGTGTGTTTGAACTAGCAAAACTCGAGAACTACCCGGCCGATTGCGCTGAAATTTTCAGTTTGTTCCTTTAAGTCCTGAGAAGATTTGCAGACCAGTTTGAATAAAATTTGATGAATAGTTCTTTTTTTATTCCAATTTATGCCCAATTTTCACATAAATTCTCAAATATGGGGGTGAAAAAATGCTTGCACATATTAATATTGCATATCGTTAGAAAGGATAGAATTTTCCGCGTTCTACGCAATTTGTTCCAATGCTCTAACTTTATTACGGCTGGAGTTATTGGCGTTTTTAACTCGATTTTTTGAGCATTCACGATTGCTTATTGTTCTCATTTGACCGTTTTTGGTGTCCGTGCCTTTTCCAACTTGGACCAGAAGCCTATGCAGCACCACCGCCCACCGTCCTCTGCTGGCGGCGCGGCTGCTCCGGTTTTGAGTTACCCGCTTCTCCTGCTCGGAGGCGTCCATGTCCTACACACACGCACGTTCACACACTCACACGACTTCACACACATCCCCTCACACACGCCTACGTGCATACACACAGGTCTACGCACACACACAACTATGCACACGTAACCGCCCAGGAGGAGAGGCAGGCTTGGGGGGGGGGGACAGGAGCCGTTTCTAGAAACAATAACTCCAATGAGAAGGGTCCTGTCTCAGTTCGTGATTGCGAAAAACATAATTTGAATTCAAAATTTCAGAATTCAAATTTATTTTCTTTTTATTTTAGGCTTAACTGAAATTTAGGCACTACTTTCTTCAATAAATTTCTCAATAAAAATGAAGGAATTGTCCCACAGTTTTTATTTTGAAACCATTGGAAAGAGCGACATTTTTTACTCCAGATCCATCTTGACCTGTGGTCGAAAAACTAAGTTTCTATCTCAAAAGGAAAAAAAATTACAAGCCTTTTTCATCAAATTCAAAAAATCGCATTTCCATTCGAATTGTTGACCATTTTCTTTCGCATTTTAATTCCTTAAACTTATTTTATTTTCTGTTTCCATGGTTACGCTTTTTAAATCCATCTTTCTCGTTTTAATTTCTTAAAAATATTTTAATATCTGCCGTCATTGTTGAAAGGAAATTCTGCATGATGTATTTTTTATTTATTTATTTAAGCCTGATTGTTGAATATACGTCACTTGACAAAATTTGTATTTTCAAGGTGGACCGGGCAAAGCCGGGCAACGCAGCTAGTACTTAATAAATATTTAATTTTTCATTCAAAAATGTTTCAAAATAGTTGTAGCATTTTAAAATACTAAAAACAAAATAATACTATAAATACCTTTGAAACCATGCATTTACGATTTACAGTTAATAGAGGACATTAGAAATTTCCAAATTACCTGAAAAAGAAATATTTTAATTAGTTATGAAATAGCTGATACGGAGGAACATCTAATACATTGCGACACATTTGCCATGTTATAAAACTCATTAAAGCTCTTTAGAAGCATTCACACATAATCCTAATTACAAACATAAAAATGTTCTATCATTAACATTCTAATTACATAGAAATTTAAAATATTGATCATTTCATAACCGGCACATTTGACAGTGATAGTGAACAATTTTATTAAATTTAAAAAAAAATACAATAAAGAAGTATATTTTTAGCGTCCGTTGTGCCAAGCGATTCTACACTGCTTGACAATTGCTAAGGAACAAGTGATTTATGCAAATTTGTGCCTCAACCAGCTGGTCAATGGAAATAAATTAAGTTCAGGTGGCGTGGTAGATCAAGACTCGTTATCTGTATAAAAGACAGTGCATACACACTCAAGATTTATATGAAAATTCACGCTGTTTAGTTTTTAACAAAAATAGTGCTGGATGTTAAAAAAGGTTTTTCTCTGAAATTGTTTGGTTCTTGAAATATTTAAGAGTAAAATGTCAGCAAGACATCATTTGAGTACCTACGATCGTGGACGAGCGATTGGACGACTGGAAACAGGTCCAAGTGTCACCACTGTGGCTGCTGCAGTGGGTGTATCAAAAAATGCCATCTCCCGATTAAAGAAGGCTGCTGATATTTAAATATTTTGCTAAAGTATGCCGGGGTTCGTGGTAGAAACAGCACACCTTCAGAGGATCGCTATGTAGCCCTCGTGGCAAAAAGGAACAGAAATTTGACTCCTGGACAGATAGCTGTAAATCTTACAACCGCTACCGGTACGCATGTTTCTGCAAGAACCATCTCATGGCGAGTAAATAATATTGGTTTGTATGCACGAAAGTCCGTACGTTGCATCCAAGTTCAACCACGCCATCGTCGAGAGAGATTACGTTGGTGTAAGGAACATGTTGGTCGGGATCGTTAAAATTGGTCTAGAGTAAAGTTCTCTGACGAATCTCGTTTCAGTGTGACAAGTGATTCTGGTCACTAACTACTGTGGAGAGAGCGTGGAACACGTAATACACAAAAATTTCTTGCGTAATTTCTGAGTAAGTGTTCTTCAACCACACTTCGAGTCTTACTGTTTCTAGCTCAATTTTCGTTTCAAAGCCGTATTTTCGTAATCTAGCATTCCAGATATGTCTAAATGTGTACATTAAGTTCAAATATGGGGATTGAAGGGCATTTTCTAAACTTTAGGACAATTTTTGAGGCACTAGACGCAAGCGTTTAAAGCCGTGTACTTCTTATCGTTATTTGATTTAAAAAAAAAAAAAAACTTTCCGATAACGACATTTTTGGCTAAGAGTGTAAAATTGGTTTTTATAATATTTAAATGAACAGCATGATGCATTATTTCATCAAAAAATTCCAAACTACCAAGTCCTGATGCTGAAATGCACCCTCACACAAGAACATCTTTACCGTCCTGATTAACTGGTCCAACTAAGTTCTTAAGATTAAGTTCCTAATTTTTTCTTCTACGTACAATTATACAACAATTTAACCAAAAATGTTGAATTAATTTTTATCTGTGAGTAAGACGTGATACCAAAACGTTTTGAGCTTTTTTATCATTCATTTTGCGACGAAAAACGTCAACTTTCTGTTTTTCGCACTGCCAAGAAAATTTCTGCGGGAAGACATCACATTTAATCCAGCTAATCAGAGAGCTTGGCGAAAAATTTTAGGTGAAAATTAAATGTAAACATTTTCATTTAACTCTGCAGAAACTTCTACAGCACGCAAATGTGTATTTTTCAAAACTTTTTTAACTGTAAATCTCCGATCACGGTTTGTCAACATTGCCGGTTGACCTTTTCTTACCTTGTTTTCGGTCCGATTCTTCTTTCTTTGAAGCATTTTATCAAGCACTTTACTATGGAATGGAATGAATTAACTAATTTAGAGGTATTTCAAACCAATTTACCGCTACTGTGAGGAAAAACATTCAAATTTCGAATGGTGTTCGTGGTTTTTTTTACGAATACCAGCCATTTTAAAGTAATAAGCACAATATTAATTAACAAATAAACAAAACATTAAAGCCAAATGACTTTTATAGGTCAACACAATGCATAAATAGTAATAAAAAACCATTTTTGATAATTTTAATCATGAATTTATTCGAAAATATTCGAGTATACGATGACTTTTGTGGCGTATTATTTCTTTGTCTCTTCGTTTTTGACCCATTTCAAAAAGAAGATCCGTCAATATTTTGAAAAAACCTCTAGGTTTTATTTAGAATGACATAGGAATGATGTGAAAAAATATTGGACTTCATATTCGAATTCAGTTTCGCATTATTTTGGTTTTACTGAAAATTTTTTAAAGCGTACAAACACTTTTGGGAGCCACTGTATGTTCCCTATACAAATTCATAGTTTACGTTGAATCTCAACCAAATTTGGCAGGGAGACACTTGGGCACCCGAGAAGGAACGTAGGGGGGTTTTTGAAACGCCAAAAAAAAAGTACCGAACCTTTCGAATTTTAATTTTACGGCTCGAAAATGTCATTAAATGGCTCTTTCTACACGAAATAATTATCCGATTTCTTTGGTTCAGGCCCCATTCGAAAGTCCGCGAAAAACATCCAAAGAGTTCCTTTATTTCCTTCGAATTAAAAAACAAAAGGTGTAAAATCACCGGGAAAGAACTAAAAAGCATTGCTAAGCCTGATGGAATAGAAATTTTAAATCAATAATCATCATTTGCGTGATCTCATTTTAAATTAGCGTTCAGAAGGTAGCCACTTTTTTTCCTCGGTTGTAACTAAATAAAATTTTGTTTTGAGATATAAATTTTCTCTTTTGATTATTATTTGGTGATTTAACTTCTTTTTTTTAAGGATTTTAGTTGTATTTATAGAGGGTTGCGTTTAATTTTTTCAGGATCTTTGGATTTGCCGTTTTCTTTCATTGAGAATGATTATTTTGGTGAGAAATTCTGCAGTATTTTCTTTTTTCTAATTTAAGCTTGATTGTTGACATGCGTCACTTGACAGAACTTTTATTTTCGAGGTAGACCGTGCAAAGCCGGGCAATGCAGCTAGTGAATAATATTTTTAACGCATTAGTTCTCATTTTACACGAATTGTTTTAATCTCTTGTTTTGATTTTTTTGTCTTGACATGTCGCTGTATTAGCACCACGTATGTTTTTGTTTCCAGCATAACTGTTTTGTCAGATGTATTTAATTTTGAATCTATTTTTCTCCTCATTAATTTATTTCGAGTCTCTCAATTTTTTATCATTAGTGTTCGCATTCAAACATCGACGTTTTGTCATCGTTGATCAATTTTGAACATCGATGTTTTGTCATCATCGATTTTTTACAAATGTAAAAATTCGTTTTGTCATCGTTAATTGATTTTGAGTACTTTTTTTTTTCTTAAATTTTTAATGTTTTGTCATCGTCGATTCCTTTTGAACCTACATATTTTGTACATGAAATACACCGCCAGCTCAGTCATTCCAGCCGAGGACTGCAGTTTCGTGTATATTAGCACTCATCAGTCCGGAATAGGAAGTGACTGAGCTGGAGGTGGAAAACCTCTTAAGGTAGTCCAAGAGTGCCAAACAAACTAGTAGCTAATATAGAATTAGCACTGATCAGATGAGTAACCTGATGCAATGATTCGGTTCAGCTCGAAGATTGAAGGCAAAACATGGTACTTTCAGTAAGTTAACTTATAGCCAGGGATAAGGAAGAAATACATGAAATACACCGCCAGCTCAGTCATTCCGGTCGAGGACTGCAGTTTCGTGCAAACTAGCACTAATCAACCCGGCATAGGAAGTGACTGGCAGTGTATTTCATGTATTTCTGCCTTATTCCTGGCTATAGGGCGGTAACTTACTAAAAATACATATTTTGTCATCGTTGCTTAATTTCGAGCGTCGATGCTGTGCCATCGATGTTGTTTCATTGATCACAATTATTATACTCACTTTCTGGAATGTACTGTATGATTATTTAGTTAAATAAATAAGTTATGGATATTAAATGCTTAGTTTTGTCAGTATTACCGCCCAGGTGAGAATCTTTGAACAAGTTTGAACGCACTTTTAAAATTTACTTCAAGATTATAAATTACAATATTTTATTTATACATTTTTCTTGTCACTTGTTTTTGTTGCTGAGAAAGGGGGGGCAAAAATTAAAAGAAATTTTTTTATTCGATTTCAACTTGTTAATTTCAGAAATCAAAATGCTGTAATCAGCTTTGAAAAACTTGCTACCCCGATAAGAACATTCTTATCAAATAAAACATTCCTTTAGTGCATTCTAAAGTTTAATGCTTTCAGAGAAATTAAAAAAAAAAAAATACATTCATTTGGAGCTGGAAATTCCTGCGCCTATTTAACACATGAATTCCGAAACAGAAGAAAAGAGTTTTATCTTTACATCTCCAAATAGATACTGTAGAATGGATCGCTGGGGAACTAAGTGTTAACTGCATAGACTCGTTTGCATCTGTTACAAGAGATCGTCTCCTTCTCTAAAAACTAAAATTAACCCTCATATATATCCCGGATTGAAAACCAAGGCTAGTCTCTGACGTCACGCGTTGCTTGGCAACAGTGCGATGGACCGACCTTACCCGCCAAATGGGGAAGGCGTGGAGTTAAAAATGAAACTAATAGTGCCAAAAGGAAACAAAAAAGTAATAATACGACGAAACGGAAACTATCAACCTCTAAAAAAGTTGGGCAGGGAAAAAAATCTATAAAACAAAATACAATTAACAGAAAGCTCTAAATATAGACTTTCCCTTTCCACAATGATACAGTCCGTTTTCTGTAGCTATTTTCATTATTTATTATTCTATTCTGAACTTTTTTTCGAACTTTTTACTCAACAGATGCGATAACTCCACTCAACGGTAAGAAAGACAGCTGTCTTAGAGGATTCGGAACATTAGAGAGATTGCGGAAGTTCCAATTTGGAATGAAGAAGTTAAAAGTCAGGGACAAAGAATGAATCACACAATTCGTTCACCTGTTTTTAGTTTCTTTTTCTCTACAATTCGAGGTGGAGTAGAATAAATGAATGAATAAAGACCTTATTCAAGCGGAGAGTTAGTTTACAGAAGATATAAATACTTCTGACGAATGGAAAGAAAAGAAAAACGATTGTGTAATTTTATCATTTGTGTTGTTTGTTCACGGTGGTGTTCTTCAAGTGTTTGCGAAATTCTGAGTGTTTAATTAAAAGCGGCGAATAACACTCTTTCTCTCTTAATGTTTACAAGTGTTAATTATTTTCACCGAACTTAATTGCATTTACATTAAATGCTACTATTGAATAGATTTAATTTTAGGAATCTTAACCAATGATCGCAACTGAAGAACCGCGGTTCAGGTCTGGGCAACATAAGGACAATAATTGGACCATCGAAAATTAATTGAAAGCACAAATCACTCAAATAAGTTATTTGAAAAATATTTTTTTGCAGATAACAATACCCTAGATCAGGCTCGTCATTTCCAATTTTTCCAAGAGGGGGCGGGAGGGGTTAAAAATTGTATAATCCGTGCAAATTTTATCGAAAAACAGCAAAACCACGTCCACTTGTCGTAAAAACATTAATATATCAAAGCTATGGGCGATTGCCTCCGACCCCCCCAAAAAAATGACGGTCCTGCCTTCGACGGTAAAGACTAATTGCTTGACTATCAGTCAAGTGATTGGAGCCTCTGTGACTCTATGGTAGGAGCTTCGCTTTAAACGCCGGAGTTTTCGGATTCTATGTCCAATGGAGTCGAGGATGCTATTCATTCTCTTTGAGGTGTAACTCCGTGTGTTGTCTAAAATGTTAATACAGGTCTCCAACCTCTAGATGGCAATGACATTCTATATATTCATCGTGATTATTAGCTATGACACGAGAACCACAACAAATGAAGTCATTGATTGTTTTGGGCAAATTAAAGAATTATCTTCCATCTTAGAAAAGTTGAAGTTCCTAGCAAACTCAACAATTAAATGCGCTCGATACAAAGCTACAAAAACAGAAAAAAAAGCAGGTTGATAAGTGCCCTGACGCAGACTGAATCTGTCCTTTTTTTCAATTTAAAGATGGATATCTATGAAATTGCACAAGTCAAGAATTTATTTCACTGTCTAACAAATTTTGAATATAAAATGGTTCTGAAACATACATTGCAGTTCCTCCAAGTTTTATGTCAAACCTGAAGGAGGAATGCGCAGCAAAATTCCGAAACTTTGCAGAGAAAAAGAAGTTGAAGCTGTGAAATCTTGCTCTCTCTTTTACAGCCGAATAGAGACAATAAATTTGCAGGTAGGTATTTTCTTACAAATGTATGAAACTGCATCCGGCGAAGAATTTTGAAGTAAACAATAAACATGGCCCGGAAAATACAGAAATTGACAAAAAAAAAAGGCAGGCTCTTGACTAGCAGACAGATGCTATGATTTTATTGAATACCAGAAGCTTATTGCGTTGAAGTTGATAATATTGAACTGATAAATTTAGCGATTAACTAAAACTTAGTTCGATTTGTTGTTTCAACATACCTTCAACATTATAAATCTATGTAATTCAATAAGAGTATAGTTAATTAATAGTTAGTTGAAGACAAAAATTTTTAGTTAACGTTTGTAAATTTTCCCAACGTGTATCTATTTTTGTGAATAGGAGGAATGGCAAATGAACTGGAAGCGGAAACAGAACACTTTTGTTTGTAAAGGTAAGGTCAGTAAAAACGTGCTAGACTACCTGATCGTTCTCGCTGAGACTAAACATCACAAAATGAAGTGGTCTGTTTCCGCTTTCAGTTCTTCTGCCATTTCCCCGTAGCACACTTAATATATGTTCATGGGGTGCAGCAGATAACCAATCAGTGGCGGCGATTCGAGGGGGGCAAAGGGGGCGACTGCCCCCGTACTTTTTTCAACATCAAATATTTCTTCAACGTTAAGATTTTAAGTTCAAAGCATTCTGGCTGAGATTACTCGAACGTCACCAAATTGTTTAAAATTTCAGTTTTGAAACTTCAATTTTGAAAATTTTCCGGGAGAAAATCTCCAAGCGCATCCCTCCATTCTTTAAATTCAAATATGACCTAAATTTGCATTATAAAGAGTCCAGACTCTAGTTTGAGGGGGGAAAATCAGGAAAAGAATCCCCTTAGATATCGTAAAACTGCGTTTTAAAGTTTTCTGAAGTCCCTAAATGAAGTTCAAAACTGAGTTCTTAGAATTTCATCAGTTCAGAAAAAAATACTACGAGAACCTCCAAATCCTTTCGTTCCTCCTTAAGTCAATAAAAGTGAAGTCTGAAATGACGTTTCAAAAGACGTTTAAAAAAGGTTTTCAACTTTGCAAAATTTCTGGGAGCGAACAGCAAACCCATTGCTCTAAGTTTGCTAGAGATTGCTTTAATTTGCATCTTTAAGGCATCACTTTAAGATTTTTTTTCTGGAAAGAGCCTTCCTTACCCTTACAATACCAAAGACAGTCCAAACTTCTTAGTTATTATTATTAGTAGTAGTAATTATTAAAAAAAAAAAACATTACAAGGACAATCTTTGAAACTCCTCTCCGTTTCCCAAACGATGACAAAACTCTAAAAAAAAAAACGACGTTTTTAAAACTACAATTCCGAACCATTTGAGCGAGAGAACATCAGAAGCCCTCCCCCCCCCCAGTCACTCAAGATAACCTAAAATAGTCTTCAACTTCCTAAAAATTATTTGCCCCCGCACTTATAAGCCCTACTCGCCGCCTCTGTAACCAAGTAAAGCCATATTAGCTTATCACACAACGCCATTGAATTCGAATGCTTTGTACATTCATTTTTGCGAATCGAAAGTGGATAAGTTACAGATTAGCAGTCACAAACAAAGCCAATTAGAGAACTTTTGCTTTCTGCGATAGAGTTCGGTCATAACGCAGTCGAGGGTGCTGGAAATATACGCCGTGCTTTTGGTGAATGGTCAATGGACCACAGCACTGCAACAAGATGATATACAATTGGTTATGATTATCATCGTATTAATCATTACAAAATACTTTTATAACCAAGGTAGCGAAGGACTGGCTAAAGCATGGCTTAGTATGCTAACACGATGTCCTGTACTTTGAATGCTAAGTTTATAGAGTTAATAAAGAGTAACTAAAAAAAAAAAAAAATAAAGTAAGTATTTTTTTGCAAAACTTTTGACTTACCCTAATGTAAGGGAATAACTTCATAACCACACAATAATGAAAATGTTTCAGAAACACAGCTGAAGTAAGAAGCATTTTTCAAAATTACATTTGAGGCAGTGAGGAGCAAAAGGATGGAAGCGGACAGTTTCAAGTTTTGAGTAAAACGCGTTTAAAGATAAGTTCCTAGGTAGTCTTTTATTATTATTATTTTTTAATCATGCTGTATAGCAGCACCCACAAGGGCTACTAGTAATATCTCTTGCCCCAAGACAGTGGACAGGTTTACGTACTATTTGTACTGGTTAGGTCCAAATTTTTATTTCTAGCACTTACATCCCTTTGCTTCTCACTGTTTCATTTTAGCTTTCATTTAAAAAAAATTCCTTTAGCTTGCTACGTAGTTTATCATTTCTTTCCCAAGAAATCTGAACTGGTAAAATAAACAATCTTTCACCATTAACGGATTAATAGAAGAGCAAGAAATTGGAACCACTCGAAACTTTAGTTTTAATAGTCGTACAATTTTCTAACCGAAGCCGAGCTTATCACTTATTTCAAGGAGCTTAGAGCTGCCAAGATCACACGATCTGTTCGCCACTGCCTCATGTCGTCGGATTTTGCGGGAATCAAAGATCGGATTATGTCCGCAAATCTCGCGTACACGAAAGTTTCCGAGAAAGCTGCCGAAAAGCTCTTTTCACTCAGTCGGAGATTTCCGAGAAAGTCATTCAACCATAAAGGGCAACTGCTTTCAAATATGTCTTTCAAGTCATAGATTTTAAATCTAGCGGCTTGAGACTCCTTAACTGATTTCATCCATAAAATGTAAGTGATGATCAGTGGCGTACATAGCCTCCCTGCAACCCGTGCAGCGGGATGGGGAGGGGGGGGGGTTGCAAGAGATATGAGGGTGCACGCTCTAATAAAACATCTCTACATTATAATTTAAAAAGAAAAAGATAAATAAAATTCTTATGAGGGGCGCCCTTTTAAATTATGTGGGAGGCGCATCGAAATCTAGATACGCCACTGGTGATGATATCTATTAATTATGATAAACAACAGAAGCTCACAGTCGTTTTAATATTATTTGTAAATACGTGTGTTTTGTATATATAGGTACATTGTCCAAAAACTGCAAATCAAAAACTACGACCTTTTTTTAAAAATTATTATTGTAATTTATACAGCAACATTTAATACGTTGTACTACGAACGTTTTCAATTTTACCTTTTTCAAAACAAAAAATGTCATATTTTGTGCTAATTAGTTTTTTTTAAATGTATAACTGCTAAAAATTATTTTAATATTAAGCGGTACATTTTTAAGTAAATCTTTAAATGAGATAAATAAATACCTTTGTGCTGAACAGTAAAGTAAGACAAAACAACATTAGAAAAAGCACAAATTTGTACTTTTTCTAACGTTGTTTTGTCTTACTTTACTAAATCTTTAAATGGTATCAAATAATGTTGTTGTTTCATGTAACTATAGCTACTGATAAATATTAAGCCCGTCCCACATTAATTTAAAGTCTGAAAATTTCAGCTCTCCGTAATTTTTCAAGAGCTCAGCCACTAATTCAATTAGTTACTTATGAGATAGCCATGTGTTTAATTTTTTCTCTCTTCCTGGAGATTTCTCCCCCGCTGTTTTTCTTCTGACTGTCTGAAAATTTATCTTTTAAAAGGAAAGTCTTAGCTGTCTAATGGTGGTTATATTTCTCTTTTAGATTTTCAATATTTTTGGTAAAATCTGAAATGCCATTCCGGTGACATGCCATGATATCTTAACAATATGTGCATTTTACAATCGGCCACAATAATACTATGTGGCAAGTGGCTCTTATAATTTTGGTTTTTATGACTTATTATTTGACATCTGTCATAATTCTTTCTGATTGACTTAGTAGTGACTTTATTAGGCAAAAGTTTTTGAAAAGAAACAGCTAGTTATTAAAATTGTGTATAAGCTGCTTTTTGTTCCTTCTTAATAAGTAGGATATCAAGCTATTTTTTTCGCAAGAAGCTTTGAATAGGAAAAAAACCTGCGTATTTTTTTAATGGATCGACTCTCTTTGGATCTCGAACTTGCCATGGTTTGTCAAAACCATGCTAAAAAATTGTTTTTAAACTTGATTCGGATTCGGTTTTATGTTCAATGATTTATGTGTAGTTATTAAGCCATAACATTATATTTAGCGCCAAATCAAGATAAAATAGACCATGGACCATTTATTGATTCTTTCTGAACCTGCTATTCCAATTGCAAGCACTGTTCAGCGTGAATTACTTTGCTAAATAAATATCGGGGCAAACCTAACCTGGCAGCGTAGTAACGCAGAGATAAGGATCAGCAGAGCTTTCACAATGTTGCCTGGTTAGGGTGGCCCCAACTATAGTAACACCACTCTGAAATGCATTTTTCTAATTCTGTTCAATTTTTCTATTTATATTGAGTCTGAATCCGTACCAATCTGTGAGTTCGTTTATATTGAGCAAAGAGCAGACTCATAGGATTTTTTTTCTCTTCGGGATAAGTTTCCAATACTAAGGGAAAAAGCGGATCATTACTAGCAGAAAGTTCTACTTACTATTTAACAGGCACAAAGAGGGTTATTTCAAAGGACGCATTTTCCAACTGCAGGTAACAATGTAACGGGATGTTATTGGAAATTGTTATGTGAAAACCAGGTATAGCGACACATATTTTACATTTTGATTTGCCTAGTATTTGTTACTTCTGTTTCGTACCAAAATAAAATTTCATTAAATACTGTTATTATTTTTGTATCAAATGATGATTTCAACTCCTTTATGGACAAAATTTATTTATTGTTGAAAATTTTTTTTTTTTTTTTGTATGAATTTCATATACTGAACGTGGGCCACAATGATGAACAAATAAATGAGCTGTTATGCTTGCGAAATAAGCAAACGAATGAAGATTTTCAGAATTGTTTCGAAAGAAAACTTTCACAAAATGTTTGAAGTTTGAGTCCGAGTTAGATGATAAACATAAATTCGGTTAATAGTTTATACAGACCAGGGGCCTGCACAGAGGGGAAGAAAAAACACCTGTTGGCCCCGGTCCGAGCCTGAAGGAGGCCCGAGAATTTTGAAATAAGGATGAAATATATGTAGGGATGAAGGGATGAACAATATAGAGGAAGGCCGTAAGATCATTCGTGACGGGCCCCAACATTTCTGTGCACGTCCCTGATACAGACATAGTTATGTCTATCTTCTCCAAAAAACGATCTTTCAATATTTCAAGAAGGCATCTCTTCAAGTTTTTGTGGTCAAATTTTTGAGCTTAATAATTTAACTCAAAAACTACACAGTATCAACTTGACCAGGTGCGATTTCTAAATTAACTTAATCAACGTGAACTGAAAAAACGGTGCAAAAAATAATAATAAAGCTTCGACTATCAACAACTTCAGGTAAAATCATGCCTTCAATTAAAAGAATACAGTAGTATTTTGATTAATTTGATATAATAAGTAATTCCAATAATAAGCAAACCTTAAAAATGCACTTTTGTGCTCAAAAAAAACGAGAAATTTTTTTACGAGTAACTAAATCAAACGCATGTTTTCTCGCATGCGCATGTCAAATGAGAATAAAACGGCTGCTTTTTCAAAGGCGTTTCAGTTCTGGACACATACGCACTCGAAAAAATAAAGTCCTTGTGTATCTTAACCCTGTAACAACTGCAGCTCGTCTCCCTTGCCCCCTGTACGCCGGTTTATCGTATTTCTTTCGTAAATTTACCCTATGTATATTCTATGATCAGAAGAAGATTTTTCCTATTAGTTTTATAAACTCTAGAACTATACATATTAGAGACATGTATACATACGAGGGCAGCAACTTGAAAACTCTGATGGTGTGACAAGATTAGATGTTAAGAGTACATGGTGATGTTTTGTTATGTGTAATCTCTGAGCGTTTTGTTAAATAAATTGGAAATTGTTTAAGAGAGTGCCTTTAGTAGTAGCAAGTAAAGCCCCTAGACTCCTATGAAACAATGAGTGGTGGCTCAGACCATGAATTACTGTTGAAAGCAGTGATTCTCAATCTGTGGTCCGTGAACCACTAATAGTCCGCGAAAATTTTTCATGCGGTCCGAGAACAGCTGCTGAAAGTTAATCTACATCATTTTTATGTTTTCAATTAAATTCATTACAGAAAACTTCTGAATTTATCTTTATTCACCTAATATAACCGTTGTTAACATATTATTTCAATCGTTATGTGAAATGCTTAGAATTCAAAAGATTACCAAGTGGAATAAAGAACCTTTGCACAGGCAAGAGTTGTTCTCACAAGATCTTTGGGGTGATTGAAGTGTTTTCAGAACATCGTCCCCTAGTCATATATATATGGATTTTTTTCTAATTGTTGAAAGAGAAATAAGATGAAAAAAAGATTTCAAGCAAACTTTCGGTTTAAAAAAAAAAAAAAAAATCAACTAGTATCAGCTTTGAAAATTACGCAAAGAAAAATTCACATCACTCGAAGCAATGAAATATAAACGCGTCACTGGCAGTCAGTTGCCTTTGTGAACTGAAACGACAGAAAACATTTATGCCGACTTATTGAGACTAGAATATTCGGAAGATGAATCATCGCAGATTTCCGAGATGGAGCGTCCCCCTCCGGAAGAGGAGAAAGGAGGTGGAAGTGACGGATGAAAAGTTTGACCTCCTCCAGTGAAAATCCATCATTTATCCTACCTGACTTAGGCAGTACCGATCGCCGCAAAAATCTTCAGAGAGGTTGGATGCTGATTAGCCCAACATTTCCAGATCGGATTCTTTGGAGATAATAGTCTTTCTGTGCTGTTTGCCATGCCATCGATCATACTTGAGAAAATGAGTCGGATGCAGAGGAATCTAATGGCAAGAATATCGACGATTGGTGGTTGTAACAGAAATACTATAACTGGCATAAAAGCAGGTTTTGTTTTCAATCAGAT
This sequence comes from Uloborus diversus, assembly GCF_026930045.1. Taxonomy (NCBI): domain Eukaryota; kingdom Metazoa; phylum Arthropoda; class Arachnida; order Araneae; family Uloboridae; genus Uloborus; species Uloborus diversus. The sequence continues at coordinate 41,350,275 of NC_072737.1, forward strand.
ATTTGATTGGAATTGGCTGTTTATGTTTTTCCAAAAGGAAAAAATACAGGTTTTTTATGCTTTTAATGAGGAAACTGAATGATGAATTCAGTTTCTCTCACTAAGTAAGACCTGATGGCAATGTAAAACAATTGGAAAAAGTCATAGGAATGCTTCAAAGAAACATTCATGTCTTACAGGAATATTCGTGTCACACAGAAATATTTCTTCCAAAAGAAGATATTAGAAGTCCAAAATGGACACAACTCTACTAAGTGCGCCTATAAAAGAACTAAAGACTTCTCCTCCTCCTCCTGTGTTCCTTCCGACAGTAACACCCAATGGTTTCATCTACCCAAGCATGCCAGTCTTATAAATGTAGATTATTTGTACACATTTTCAGTTTTTTTATGATTTCTTACACGTATGTCTACTACTACTAAGTGTGGTAAATATTGAGAAGCTGCGACTCACGTTATAAGATGAATGCTTATTTTCAAAATAGAATATTAAAAAAAGCAAGTTTGCCTATAAGTTCCTTTCAGTAATGTAAATCAGTTGAAAAAATAGTAAGAATGTTTTAATTTACAAGCTGAAAAATGTATAAATATTAAGAAATTTAATTTTTCGTGACTCACGTTACATTTATGATTCACGTTAATTCAATGATTTAGCAATCAGTTCCTTTCAAATATTTGAAAGAAATTTTTTTAAGCATACTGCAATAGAAGTCTTCTTATGGAATGAATCTAAAAAACGAGCTGATGTATGCCCCACATGACTTCCTTTTACTCCAATTTAATGTCATTTCCCCATTATTGGCAATTTTAATGTGATTCAATTGTTTACTATCTAAATATCACCAACAGTGGACAAATTAAAACCAAATAAAAAAAAATTGCCAAATTTGTCGCCAAGTTGGCGACAAAACTTGGCGACCAAAAGACTGGCCATATATCTCCAAGTGTCGACAAATTATAACACAACTTGAGTTTACATCGAAATTAACAATAGTTTCCCCCCAGAAAAGGGCAAAAGACCCTCTTAGAAACATCCGAACGCAACCAAAAGGAAAGGCGCACAACTAGACTTTGAGTTGCGAGATACATACACACATACATACGGACGTCACGAGAGAATTCGTTGTAACTAACTCGGGGGTCGTCAAAATGGATATTTCGGGTGTCTGTAAGTTCCTAGGCATATATCCAAGTGTGATCGGGTCGAAAAAAAAACTCAACATTCATTCGGTGGTGAGAGAAATAGAAATTAAGGTCGATTTTTGAGTGAAAATGTTTTCGCGAATACAATACTTCCTTTTTTGTAAAACGAAGTAAAAAGGTTATTTGTGGCAGTTACAGGTCAAAACAACTAAAATATGCTCAGTTAAAATTGCTTCTAGCAGAGAGAAAATTCACCCGAATGTGAGCTTACAAAACAAGACCTCTTACGAAAAGAAAATGGTTCGCTTGGGGTTACCAAATTCTAACTTGTAAACTTCAGTTAGTACAGAGAACATACAAAAAAAGTTCAGCCGTTTTGTGAAAAAATAGTTTTTAACACCAAGTTCTCTTGTTTCGTGGAATTGCCCTTTAACTACAGCTCTCTAAATATTTTTTAAGTCTGCGCAATAAAAATGCGAGTTGATTAAGCATTTTAGTATAATAGTGCTTTTGAAATTACACGTATGTTTTAAGTGGCTTTATGATAGAAGAATGGATCAAGCTGGTTTGTAACTAAATCAGGATTTTGGCTTTTTTTCTGATTGAGAGAGATTTATTTCAAATCAGTTTTTGGAACGACAGCTTCGAGACGAAGTGGCAAGTTGTGGAAGCAAAACACTTCTGAAAAATCACGGAATGTATACTGGTTTTGATTTAAAACGCATCAAATTATCTTTTAATATAAACATAATTCTATAACCCCTGTTGATCGTATTTTAGCTGTCAATTTCACCAAAATTTTTAACTGTAATTTAATAATGCTTGTTTTCACATATAAATGTGCCGTCTGTAACAACAATGAACAGTTTCACAATTTTCGTTCTTATCTTTTAAAACGCCAATGATGTTTCTTGACTAGCAAGTATTTAAAGTGCCCGGCCAAATAAAATAACATTAAAGTGCTTGAATAAATAAAAATAAAAAGAGCAACATTTAATTTGTATGCTTCAATCAAGCAGTGCAATGCATGAGTTTTTAAATCTTTTCTTTATCTTTACTAATAATAAAGCTGGATGTGTGTCTCTAGATGCCTGTATGTCTGTTACGCGCATGGCGCCTAGACCGTTAGGACGATGAGTTCGTAGCATGGGGTGAGCATGTCGTAGCAATTTTTTGTTCTTTTTCTATTCCAATTTTAAGAATATTTTAACGAGCAAAGTATCATAACGTGGAGGGACAAATTACCATAACGTGAACGAGAAAATTACCATATGCGACTATGGGCAAGCAAATTAACGTAGCAAATTGGCGAGAAATTCATCATCCATCATTTGTAAGTATACATGCCAAACAAATAACCTTTTAATATTCTACTACGGGTAAAGCCGTGCGGGTACCGCTAGTAGCAATAAATTGATTAGCAAAAAAAATTTTGAAAAAAAAAATAGAACCGACTTCAAAATTGCTCTAAAAAGTGAAAAATAATTGTATTCTTTAAACACCATCGATAATGCTTTTAAACATAATTTTTGAAGTTGGCGCAAAAACAAAACGTAAAATCAAGGGTAACCATGCTTCGTTCATATTTTTTTTTTCAGAAAAGCATCCAAAGTTACGAACGAAACATTTATATCGTTATTCAAATTTGCTGTCATCAATGCATAATGTATGTGATAGTGAAGAAACTGGGCCTGGTTAAATTTATAGTTGTATTTGAGTTATGGCTGTGAATGATTTTATCCATCGTTTTTGCGCCAACTTCAAAAATTATGTTTAAAAGCATTATCGATGGTGTTTAAAGAATACAATTATTTTTCACTTTTTAGAGCAATTTTGAAGTCGGTTCTATTTTTTTTTTTCAAAATTTTTTTATTTCATTCTTTTTAGTGTAAATGTAGGTATTTCAGAAATAGTAAGAAGTTACCATCACGAAACTTCACATTTTTTTCTTAAAAATGCTCCATACTAAAAAAAAAAAAAACTCTTGACACGCGTTAAACTTTAAGCGGTTAGCACTAAAAACTTATCTTTGTTAATCTCTGGAAATCATGCGTAGTTAATTTAATTATAACCATTTAAGTATTGCTGTTTTCCTAACTAATTTACGTTCCACAGCATCTAAGTTGCTCATGATGCAACCCTGTATTTTCTTACTTAGCCCCGATCATCTGTTATCGGCATAGACGATAACGATAAAATACTACAGAGTAGTTGAGGCAAACCTAATGGTAGCATTGTGAAGGCTAAGCAGATCCTAATCACTGCATCACCTCGCTTCCAGGTTAGGTTTACCCCTACTATGGAGCAATAGCACTGAAGAAAGGAAGATTTTGATAATTCACATAGGGTTACTATAAATCAGCAGGGTTACTAAAATAAAATTATTTACGCCAAAAATGAGGCGACAGCACCAGATTCCCCATTATCGAAATATCCCTTGACGAAATTTGATGCTTGCTTCAGAGAAGCCTTCATTCAAAATTATCATTACAATTACTATTAATATTACTGTTATATGGCACCAAACTTTTATAACAATGAGTTTCATATTGTCGCGTAGATGAAGATAGCGAAGACAATGTGAAAGCCAAATGAAGCGAATACTCGTTAGTCTCAACTCGAGATCTTTATTCAGAACCACGAATGAACGTTACATCTCCTTATATACAACTTGAGAAAGTGCTGGAACTTTCCCGACTTGGAAAGATACAGAAATTAATAGAACATTCGAGAAAATACGGGAAACAGTAGAAACGAAAATTTAGTAAAATTCACTTTGTCCTAGTCGGGATTTGAACCCGGGTCGCTCGTGTGGGAGGCGAGAATTCTACCACTGAGCCACCGTTTTCCACGGATGAAAAGTGCGAACTTCGCTACAATATCATTTAATAGGGAAATTGCATGAAATTTGTTGTTTTTTGCCCATAACTTTTTTCTAAAGAACAAATATGGTCAAACAAAGTAATGGGACCTAAGTTGAGCCATCCCCTATCCATTAAAAAAAGAATCATCAAAATCGGATCACTAGGTGAGACGCTATGAGTGGACAAACAAAAAAAAAAACATACATACGGTATGAACTGATAACCGCCTCCTTTTTGAAGTCGGTTAAAAAGAAAACATCACCACGTTAAAACGCATAAATTTGCAAAGAGCTACGATAGCGTGTTTCGGTGTTAGAAGTTAGTCCTTTCTCAATACAAAAGAGGTGAGCCTGTGGATGAAACGATATCCAACAAAAACAACGACGCAAAAAATCAAACAGCATAAAGAGTAAAAATAGCTGATTAACTGACGAACCAATGACAACATAATCCAAAAAAGAACCAATAGGAATGCACACAATGTTTATTATTATTTCTTAAATTGATTAGCTTTATCATTCTAAAAAAAATGCGTTATATCCTTAACGAAAATTATTCAGCATACACATTAATAAACAAACTGGCTCAACACATTGAAATTAATTTGGTCTCTTTATCAAACTGCTGTAAGTAAGAATCGTTAAGTATCGATTTGAAATACATTTTTTTTGATAGCAATATTTTAATAAATAAATCAATATGCTTACGCTTTCAGTGTTTAAGTACATTATTGATCCGCTTTATGCACATTTTGCTTAATTAATTGCGTAGAAAACTATTTGACATGAGAAAATGAATGGGAAAACATAGTCGTTAAATATTGACTTAATATCGAGTGCTTCTTTTCCTCTTTTCAGAAGGACAATAAGAATAAATACACATTTCCCATTGGAGCACATGGATTAGTTTATTAATTGTTATTTTCCAGCCTTTTTGGCACTTAATTACAATATACCCATTGGTGTCGTTAGGCACGAAATACTGTTACAGCTTTATGATAGCAAATTTACTTACGTTTTGCCTCTCGACATAAGTATGAAGTTTTTATCCGTATGTATCGCCATTTTCTTTGATCGATGGGGTAATTCTCGCGAAAATAGAACAAATAATTTCCGACACTTTTGATTTTTTTAAAGTTAGTTTTGATAATTATCACCAACTGATCATTCTTAACTGATTCTCCATTTAACTGGTGCAATCGAGTATTAATGGTTCTACACAAATAATTTTTTAAAGGAGTTAAACATATTTTGTTTTGAAAGAAGTGACAGTGTTTAGAACTTAAAATGTGATTCAAAATTAAGCTGAAATCAATATGAAATATCAGCTGAATTTCATTCACAGAAAATTAAGTATAGCAATACAAATGGGAAAAAATACCCCAAAAAAGTGTTTTTTAATTATATCCCAACATTTTCTGTAAATCAAATTGTCCACCCTGTTACAACTATTTTTAAAATTAAACAAATACATTGAATGTGGTTTTCTTCAAGTTCAAGATGCGAATCTACTCTACTTAATTACCACGTGCAATTTTGCAATCAACAAACGATTTTAAATCTATTTAGCAGGAAGTTACCGCCTCTAAGGCAGAGCTAAGGCAAAACTACATGAATACACCAGACAGGTGAGATAAATATACTTAAGCTACCAGTTTGTTGGCACTTTTAGCTTCAATGAGATGACATCTGCCTCCAGCTCGGTTGTTCACTAATCCAGACTGATGAGTTCTAACAAGAACGAAACTGCAGTCTCTGGATGCAATAACCGGGCTATTTGGTATATTGCACATAGTTCTGCATTAGTCCTGGCTTAGGGACGGAATTTTCGTGCTAAATACCCTAGCTTTGCCTTCAATTCACGATTCGAATCGCACCATGCTGCAGACACTCGCTGATGAGAAAAATTAACTTTATCTAGCAGCCTGTTGGCACTCTTAGTTTCAATGAGATGACATCTGCCTCCAGCTCGGTTGTCATTAATCCAGAGTGACGAGTTCTAATAAGAACGAGACTGCAATCTCTGGATGTGATAACCGGGCTGTCTGGTATATTGCATATAATTTCGAATCTAATTCCCCCTTTTTTTTCTGATAGGCTATTTGAATTTTTGAGCAATCATGATTGCTTATTTTTTCCCCTTGACCGTAGTTGTTGTACTATCTTTTTTCTTTTTTTGAGGTCCACCAGATTCCGCGGATGGTTGCTCCTCTTGGGCGGTGGCGGAGAGGCTCCTCCGGCTACTTGTAACCGCCCATATCACCCAGATTCGACTTTATTTCCACCCGAGCCTCTTGATTTAATCGCCTTTTGACAAAAATAGCTCCTGGAACACAACGTCTAGCATCCAGCACACAACATCTACATCCAGCATCCAACATTTAGAATCCAGCACCCAACATTTAGCAACTAGCACCCAACATCTAGCATCCAGCACCCAACATCTAGCATCCAACATACAACATCTAGCATCCAACATACAACATCTAGCATCCAGCATACAACATCTAGCATCCAGCATACAACATCTAGCATCCAGCATACAACATCTAGCATCCAGCATACAACATCTAGCATCCAGCATACAACATCTAGCATCCAGCATACAACATCTAGCATCCAGCATACAAAATCTAGCATCCAGCATACAACATCTAGCATCCAGCATACAACATCTAGCATCCAGCATACAACATCTAGCATCCAACATACAACATCTAGCATCCAGCATACAACATCTAGCATCCAGCATACAACATCTAGCATCCAGCATACAACATCTAGCATCCAGCATACAACATCTAGCATCCAGCATACAACATCTAGCATCCAGCATACAACATCTAGCATCCAGCATACAACATCTAGCATCCAGCATACAACATCTAGCATCCAGCATACAACATCTAGCATACAACATTTAGCATCCAACATCTAGCATCCAACATCTAGCATCCAACATCTAACATCCAGCACCCAACATTTAGCATCCAGCACACAGCATCTAGCATTTAACATCTAGATCCAGCATACAACATCTAGATCCAGCATACAACATCTAGCATCCAGCATACAACATCTAGCATCCAGCATACAACATCTAGCATCCAGCATACAACATCTAGCATCCAGCACACAACATCTAGCATCCGGCGCACAACATCTAGCATCCGGCGCACAACATCTAGCATCCGGCACACAACATCTAGCATCCGGCACACAACATCTAGCATCCGGCGCACAACATCTAGCATCCGGCACACAACATCTAGCATCCGGCACACAACATCTAGCATCCGGCACACAACATCTAGCATCCGGCACACAACATCTAGCATCCGGCACACAACATCTAGCATCCGGCACACAACATCTAGCATCCGGCACACAACAACATCTAGCATCCGGCACACAACATCTAGCATCCAGCATACAACATTCAGCACACAACATCTAGCATCCACCACACAGCATCTAGAAACCAGCACACAGCATCTAGAATACAGCACACAGCATCTAGAATACAGCACACAGCATCTAGAATACAGCACACAGCATCTAGCACACAACATTTAGCTTCTAGCATGTAGAGTCGTTGTTACCTTCTGTAACAAATTTTTTAAGTTAGTGAGCAAATTGTCTAAACAACTAAAAATTGTCTAAACAATTGTATTAATTTTGAAGTTTATGACAATATGATCAATATTTTGAAAAATGTGTTATGAGAAGACAACATTTGACACCCCCGGATGGCCCAAATGTAAAACTTCTCCTAACACATTTTTCAAGTTAGAGAACAAATTGTCTGAACAGTAATCAAGATGAAGTCGACAAGTTAGGAATTTTGGCCACGTGTTTGGTAGGAATTTTCCTAAGATAAATGTAAAAGAGTCTGAATGAATAAATAATTTTAATATAAAATTTTCTTTCAAGAACGTCATCAACTTCAATATTAATATTACTGTTTAGACAATTTGCTTACTAACATGAAAAATGGCGTTACGGGAAGGTAACAGTGACAAATTCATGACTGCAAAAAATGTAACTTGAATTCATGACGTCAAAATCCAAATTAATGTCAGGGGTCAGATCCTGGAATGTTGTGTGATAAAGGGTTTTTTTTCGTAAAAAAAGCAATGCATTAAATATAATCTTGCAAAGCTAAAAAATAAGAAAAGACTTTTGTGTAGCTACATCAACAAAATTATCTCTGTCTTCAGCTCAATGCACTTAGAATGTAGAAGCCAGTTAAATAATTACGTTACATGGAAAGAAAAAGCTCCTGAGAAGGTTTTATTATGTTGAAAACTGCACTCATAACTCTTATGTTGTGGGACTTAAGTATGATACCTACAAATAAATATTCATCAGCTTTAAACAAGATGAACACGAACAAGTATTCTTTCCTAATTAAATAACCAGAGACAAAAAACAAAAAATAAATAAATAAATAAATACTAAGAGCCCTTGAAAGTCCAACATACAACTAAAGCCACACAAAGTGACAAATGTTCGAATTTTAGAAACATTTCTTAGTTTCACACTCGATTTAAAGATATGTTGATAGATCGCCTGAAGAAAAATGCAACTTCCTAAAAAGGGAATGCCGCATTACGAGTGGAAAACTGGAAAAGTTTTCACTTTACAGCTTTGGGGGATATTTTGACACTTGGAAAAAAGGATCAATATATTTCAATATACGCTTGAAATATGGCCCAGAAAGAAGTTGTTTTTCTCGGAAATACAAGTCGCTTTTAAAAGGCGAGAATAAAGACAAATTGCAAATAATTAATAATTATTAGACGTTCTATTTCACTATTTTCATGGATTTCCATTATTTTTTTTTTTTTTGGAAAATGTTCTTAAAAGAACTTAAAATTCTTAGGTTTCCTGATTAAATTAAGAGATAAATCTCAAAGTAACTGCCCTCAAACAAATTTTATACGTACTAAAAGATAATTATTATGTAGCAATAAGTTTGCATGCGAATTATAAAGCTGCAACGCCCCCACATTTGATTTATTTTCGAACCCAATTAATTAATCTGTGACCATGAGAGCTTCTTTTTTTTAAAAAGAGAAATACTTTAATTTTAATTAGGTTAATTTCAAGAAGACATACTTGATATTAAAAAAAAAAAAAAAACTACAAAAGATTTTTGAGGCATTTTAAATCTATACTGGTGAAAAGCAGGACATAACAGGGGACGTTAGGTCTGAGAGATCACTTTACTTTCTTTTTTTTTTCTTCATTATAATTCGTGTAATTAAATTATAATTCCATCATTTCCCTTAGATTTTTTTCAAGCAATTATTTCAGCTGAAAAAAAAAAAAATTTAAATGGAAATATATATTTTCCGAGAAAATTCTGCAAGATCTTTAATATTTTTCAAAAGAAATTATGTGTTACAGAAAATATTTTACTAATAATAATAAAAACGAATCAACTTTTCACTAACGATTTTTTTTTTTTTGATACATTTAATATTTACAGAAAATTTTAATCGCGGAAAATTGAATATAGGGTAACGACACCAGTAACAGACATGCATAAGACATCGCTCGCTTCCTCAATTTTCTGAGCCTTTTAATGTATTTAGACTTTTTAAAATATTTTTCTCTCATTCAACAACATCTCATCTAACGTTTGGCTGCTTTTGGATCCTCTGAATTAGTTAACTTCATTTTTATTTGCTCAATTTCGAAAAACAGTCCGGCCCCTAGTAACATACACCGAAAATCTGATGATACCCAGGAACAACAGGCGAAAAGGATGAGTAACATACAGTATGATGAAAGGATGATTAACAAATAAAATTTCATTTTTCTCTTCAAAATTTGAAAAAGTTCTTTTATTTTTCTTCTAACACTGACGATACAACGATTACGTGTAGTTACATTTTTTTTTCTTTTTTTTTCCGTCTTTTTACGCTGCCATAAAACATTCTTTGAACTAAAGCTCATATAAAGGGGGAACTGACCTATCCGGGATTTTGGTTCCAAAATTGTCGGGCGAAAAATAGTATTTGTACAAAAGCCTCATTGCAGAAAACTGGTGTCCAAGCTTTAGATGTGTTGCAGAATTGATGTGTGATTATTTCATTCTGTAGATGAAGACGATTTAATTAGTACAAATTAAAAATAAATAAGGTGCGAAAATGAGGTTTAATACAGTAAACATTTCCCGATACATTTTTGTTGAATTTGTGAACTAAGTTATCTTTCTAGATTCACCTTAAGTGATATTTTACTCAACTTATCATCAATTGTTTTACGACATGGCAACCAGCGAATATTATAACGTATTTATAAATACTAGAAACGAGGTTGGATCCTGTTTTGTGTAACCAAAATGCCGGATAAGTCAGCCTGTCCTTTTCAAGGGGGTCTATGTTGAACATGTGAAGTATTGTGACGCAAACCGTATACTCATATGACAATTTGTTGCTTTTTCTCTAATTATTAAAATGTGTCTGGCACTTTTTGGACACCCTGTATATTTTAAATGTTTCTGAAACTTTTAAAATGTAATTTCGTTTCATTGAAATAGACAGAGCTGCCAACTGCTACGAAAAAATAGTAGTTTCAACGAACTAAAGCCGTGAACTACGACGCTACAAAAACTTGACCAAAACCTACGATATTTTTTTAAAACTTTTTTTTTATAATCACAGGAAATTTTTGAATCATTATAGATAATATCTAGATTATAATCATTTAGATAATATTGCTTTTCTAACAAAATTCTAAATGTCTGTTTAAAAATGAGATGAATAATCTTGCCGCAGTTAATGTAAAAAAAGAAAGAAAAAAAAACTTAATATCGATTACTTGTATTTTTTTTTTTTTTTCAAAACAAAATGTTACTTGTCCAGAGGAGAGAGGAAAAACTTTTTTCTGGCGCGCATGCCGCATGCAAAAGTTGGGACGTGTGCTGGGAAACGAGCAGATGTGTGCATCACATGACTTCCTTTGACGCCAATTGTAATGATAATAGCGCCTTGGAGTAAGCAAGGAAACACTAAATATTTTCACCCCTAGTTTCTTGCGAACCGAAGCAAAAAAGCGTTGTACACAGATTTATTTACCCATTATTGGCAATTTGAATGGTATTCAGTAATTAACTCTTAAAATCTCACCAATATTGGCCGAATTAAAACCAGACTTAAAAATTTAAAATTAAAAAAATTGCCAAATATTTCGCCCAGTTGGTGACAAAACTTGGCGGAACAAGAGCTTGGTGACATATCGCCAAGTGTTTGACAAATTATAACACCACTTGAGTTAGCATTGAAATTAACAATGATTCCCCCTCCCCCACCCAAAAGGTGTAAAATACCCCCTTAGGAACATCCGAACGCAACCAAAAGGGAAAGTGCACAACTAGACCCCACTAGGAGTCTATGTACCAAATTTCACCTTTCTAGGACATACCTTTTTGAGTTATGCGAGATACATACGCGCATACATACGTACATACAGACGTCAAGTGAAAACTCGTTGTAATTAACTCGGGAATCGTCAAAATGGATATTTCGGGCGTCTATACGTTCTTAGGTATATATGCACGTGTGGTCCCGGGTCGAAAAGAAAACTCATCATTCATTCGGGGATCGTCAAAATAGAAATTAAGGCCGATTTTTGAGTGAAAATTTTTTCGGGAATACAATACTTCTTTTTTTTAAATAGGAAATATATATATATATATATATATATATATATATATATATATGACGTTTACATGGCTCGATGCTGCGGGTTACGCTTCTACATACAATGCAATGCACTAATAAACAGAAAGTCGCATTTTTTGGACTTACGTCAATCTGCCTCTGAGGTACAGAATATAAAACAAAAATTATGCTTTGCGTATGTTTTATTCGTTATTAAATGTGCCGTTTCATCCCCCCCCCGCATAAAACTTCGCTACTAATTTAGTTTTTCAAAAGTTGGCCCAGCTCTGGAAATAGAGTATATTCTTTATAAAGTTCGCGCAATGAACGAGAATCTTTCTGAACTCTTTGTAAGGTGCTTTGGGCAATAATTGATGAACCTATAAAACAGTTTATGTACAGTGGCAATTCCATTGCATTACTCGTTTTTCAATTAAAACAGTAGTGATTACAAAAAATGTTACTTTTTTTCTAGCTGATATGCTAGGCCAAGCACAGTAATTTCTAAATATTTTTAACTAGCAGTGACTTGAATCTTTTTCAACACAATTATTTTAATAACCTTTTTGTGCAGTTCAATATTTTATTTTGTTTAACTCAACACATGTATTTTTATCAAAAAATAAAAAAAGAAATTATCGGAACTTTCCCTGATTGCGAATCTCCCAAGAAAGTAAACTCTATTTTTTCCTATTTTTAACTTAAATCAAAGCCAAGACCGGATAAAATCCTTTAAACATAAGACGAATAAGGCGAGTGACAAAAGGTTAAAGTTCGTTTCTTAAAATAGCAAAAAGTGATCTCACATGATCATATTCCATTTATAGCCGGCGTAATGTCTGTCAAAAGCAATCCTTTTTATCACCTCGTGGAAGTGCTTTTAATGGCTGAAGTCGGAAACTTACCCTATGTGTGGCTTCAGTTTCAGCTAGTGGCAGTTTACGGAATAGAAGAGGTTCTGAGCCGCAGTCTCTGGGATATGGAGGTATAATCCTTGCATATAATTCAGTTGAGTTAAGATTTCCGCAGTAGATTATAAGAGGATGAAATTTGCATTTTTATGTTCCGAAACTTAAGAATTGTAAAATGCATCTTAAATATATTTAAAATAAGAAATCTAACAGAAACTACAATGAAAAAAATGTTTTAAAAAAACTGAGGATTTTCCATTTTCTTCTTTTTTTTTAAACTTTATACCACAGTAGAGGCTCCGTTATCTGAAACTGTTTTATCCGGAGCTTCATTTTGCCTAAATTTATTCCTTTTATTTTTACTTTTTTAATTGGTTATTTTCAAATAAAGACTCACTTCAAAGTAACTGAATCATCTATTTAACTTCTTTTTTTTCACTAAACGATAAAACATAAAGCCATTCGCATTATGGATAACACAATAAAGATTAAAGTATGTTAGATTATGTTTGGTAATTTTACATTGCATTTTCTGACTTAGGCGACATTTAACAAACAAATTCTCTGCTAACAGGTATACTTACTGGTAGTTATCAAAATAATGGAAACACCTGTGAATAAAAGTATATATTATATATATATATATATATATATATATATATATATATATATATATATATATATATATATATATATATATATATATATATTAATGTACATATTCTGGTAGTATATGGTGGATTACTTGAAGTTCTTGACGTCTTGGAATTTTTTTCAAGCGCGTGAAATATTGGACTTCTCAAGTTTTAAAAGAGGCCAAATTGTGGGAGTGCATCTAGCTGAAGCCAGGACTTGAGCTGAAGCAAGTGTAACTGGAACATCTCAACTTTTTGGTGTTTCTTGAGGTACAGCATCTAAAGTCATGACAGCATTCACGCAGCGCGGTAAGACAAGCTCGGCAAAGCAAAATAGTGGATGGAAAGAGAAACTTGGTAAAAGAAACTGACGGTATTGAAAAGGATTGTAATGTTTAAAAAGCGAACACAATATCAGCAAAATTAACCACAGAACTCAATCACCATCTGGATTCACCAGTGTGAGCGATTCGAGTCGGAAGGTCACCTTTATAAACAGAACATTTACGGCAGAGTAGCGATTCCCAACACACTTGTCACAGAGTGTTTCCATTATTTTGATAATTACCTGTATTTAAAAACATTGTCACTTTTTTGTAAATGAGTACATGCTTCTAATAGAGTTAAATTTTCTGAGAGTTAAAAACATCTCATATTCGGTGCCATTACCTTACTATGAATTGTTGTTACCACTAATTGGTGCTACTAATATTATCAATTCGAACTTTCTGAACATTTGACTCAATAATTTTAACTTTATAATCAAATATTTTACTGCATCAAAAGGAGACTAAAGCAATATAATCTAGGATATATGATCCAGAAAAGAAAATACGACTTAGCAGAGATAAAATGGAGAAGTGATTTGGTAGTCTAAAGCTTGAATGCGGAGAGATGGCGGTTGACTGTAAAGCAGAAACATTTGTATCAATTGTAATTGGTTGTAATTATTTTGTGATACATAGGATCAGCCAGAACGCCCCTCTTACTACTCGGCGCTTTCTGGCTGATTCTACCTATTTCAAATGATACAAGTGATATTTCCGCTTTAAGGTCATCCTCTATCTCTCCGTGGTCAAACTTTGCGACATCGTGTGTTTGCTGTTGGAATGCCTTGCGAAGTAATAAGGAATTGCTTTTTTAAACGATCTCAGAGTCACACCACAGCTTCTTGGCAGCTCGCCAATCCTTTTATATTCTAACTAGCAAAAATACCTGGCGTTGCCTGGGTTAGCAATATTTATGAGAAACAATCGTTACTTGCATTTGTTTTCTGTTTAAAGTGAAAGAACTTAAAACACACCTTTTTGACGTGATTTAAAATCTAGCTTCCTCTTTACTCATAAAACTAAAGTAGCAGTAAGTAAAAAGAGCAAAATAGTATTCATTTAGAAACGAAAACACGAAATTTAAGCGTATACAAATTTGAAGAATTTCCGAAACATGAAATTAAACTTATGTTTAAAAAGATTTATCAGTTATTTTTTTTTTACATAGAGTCTTACCTTCTCTGTATGTCTTTTGAAGAACGAACTGTTTTAAAAAATGTAGCCGCGCGCCCGTGATCCCCTTAAACTTGCTTTAGTTATTTTGGAAAATTTCAATTATTGTGGGTTCTTGGTGCGATTTAAAATGTTACCGAATTTGCGGGAATTGTTTTGGGATACCTTGGATAATGCTCCTCCTCCTTACTTTGTAAAATGGTATGTTACTAATTTTTGTTAAAGAGATATTGCTAAGATCTCTTATCCATATGCTAAGATACTTTTGGTCACCATAAAATGGCGCTAAACAATTTCATCCGAAATGTTTCCAAAATAAGTAGTAAAATTTGGCGATGGTTTGAATTTGTGCACAAAGTCACATTAATGGAAGTTTTTGTGCTGTTCATGGATTTGCCTAATTTAGTTGCTGGATTATTTTACAGTAAAAAAAGTTTTTAAAGATACTTTGATTGACGATATTTTGTTTACATGGTGAAAGCTGACAAACATTATTACGTAGTCTTTGACTTCAAAAACCGCGACAGTTGAAAAAACTGCCAAATGCATCCGCTACTGAAATCTTTCTGCATAAATTTTGACGAGGTTTCTGCTGTTAGATTGGATAATGATTAAAAAATCCAATCAGCACAAATAATTTTTTAAAAAAACATTAATTACACTAAAGTTTCGTTTAAATGGAAAATAATCAACCAAATCTAGTTATTATTAGCTAATCTTGGGGAAAAAACGTTACTTTAAGATTCGACTTGAGAAAAGCCTCAAACAGTCAGACGAAACACAAAAACATTCAACAATTCTAACTATGAACTGGGAGTTGAGATGATACACTAAATAATGAATTGGGTTGAGGAAAGCCTTCGAACATGGAACAAAAAAAAATTTTGAAAAAAAAATAGAACCGACTTCAAAATTGCTCTATAAAGTGAAAAATAATTTTATTCTTTAAACACCATCGATAATGCTTTTAAACATAATTTTTGAAGTTGGCGCAAAAACAAAACGTAAAATCCAGTGTAACCATGCTTCCAGTGTAACCTGCATATTTTTTTCAGAAAAGCATCCAAAGTTACGAACGAAACATTTATATCGTTATTCAAATATGTTGTCATCAATGCATAATTTATGTGATAGTGAAGAAACTGGGCCTGGTTAAATTAATAGTTGTAGTTGTACCTCGCCCTCGTTTCATAAATAAATACGTCAATTGAGTCCCAATTTGATTGAAATTTTCATAAACCGCAAAATAATAATAATAAATAAATAAATAAACAAATAAAATAAAATAAAATAAAAATAAAAGATTGCACAAAAACAGGTTTGAGTGTATTTTGTTTCTGTTTTAATAAAACTGCTTTTTTTCCAAGTGATCCAACCTCAGTCCCATCAAAAAAATGTATTTAAAAAAAGCACATTAATATTTACTATACTCTGTATGTAAACAAACTTTAAAATAGGGAGACAGACAGAGAGAGATATCGGCATTCGTTATAGCGCAAAACTTATCCGCTCACACGTTATCCACAACACTTTTCTCCAAACTTCAAAACTATAATTTCGTAACTTCTAAAACTCCGAAAAACTTGTATGCATTCAAAAACTCTTGAAATCAGATCTAACGGAGGAAAAAAAGTTTTACTTCCGCCTTACGAGGGGGTTTTGAAAACTGAATAATGATTCTTTTTTTACAGAAAGCCACTAAGAAACCAATATGACCGTCAATGAGATAGAAATATATCACGAATAAAATTCGAGTCTCCAATAGGCATGACTTCGCCAGTTATCGATTCTCAGACCGGAGCATTCAATCATTTTGAAAGGATAGAGGGACCTTTTCAATGGTTGGTATTAGAAAATTGGAATTCTTTTTTAGGTGAAGAATGTTTCTGAATTCTTTCCGACTTTCAGGTGTTTGAATGTATGATTAAAATTTCTAAGTATTCCGAATGCTGCTATAAGAGAACAGGAAAGAAGTTCGTACGATTATATTGATTTTTTCCCCCGAGTACGATCAATTTTCGCACAATTGCTCTTGGTTGGAAACTCATCAACTAATTATTCTCATCTAAGCGTGTTTTAAGCAGACATGATGTATTTTTTGGTGGAAGTATGATTCGTTTCAAGCTTGTGTCAGCCCGAAACAAGAGCTATGATTCCGCTAATTCGACATAAAACAATTTATGCTGTAAATATTCATTTTACAATTATTAGAACCCAAAATATTGTAATGCTACAAAATCGCTCGCCATGGTATGACAGGTGAAAATTGTTTCTACATTTGAACGAAGCAATTGCTTGTTTGGTGATATTTTTATAGTTGAAATTGTAACCCTAAGTCCAGTGGATGAACCCCAAAATCCAGTAGGTAGCGTTCATTATTGACCATTTTGTTTCTTCATTCCCCTGAAATGACACAGGGTTACCAGTAGAACAGTTAAGTTACCGGATCGAGTTCAACCTTGTCCCAATAAAGCCTTTCCCTGTCCGTTAAACATCACCAAAACAAATTGTCAAATTATCATGCCGTGGCGCGAGTTTCATTGTTGAAACACGCGGGTTACTCGATCATCGACTATTATTTATATGAGGATAAGTTATGCACAATGAACATACTATGTTGAATTGATCCTTACAATAAAGCATAGTAAATGTTTAAGTTTGTGTGCATTAAACACATAAAACCGAGGACAGGTAAAAGGCAGTAACTGCAAATTTTTCATGTTTTTTTTTTCTTTGCAATTTTGTCATCTATGGTACGTTAGCTTTATTGTACAAGCTTGTTATTTTAGCTTTCGCTGAGAAAATAAAGCGCAAAAAAATGTCTCATTCCAACATTCCCCCATTCTTTATATTGAATCCAAAACGCGCTTCTTCAAATATTTAAAAAGCTAATTTCCCCATAGACTGCCGTTTTGCTGCCCACGGCAACATAAAACAATAGATCATTTAATAACACTAGTCAACAAAAGAGAACTTTTTGTCTGCATCCTGGTTTTAAATAGTCAATTCCTACCAATTTTGGGTCGAGAAAAACGAATATGATAGTGGATTTGCTTTATTAAGCTCTTGTTTTCAAGATACAAGTTTACATACCAGTGTTTCCAGAAGCCCACTGGAGAAAGATGCGCAGCAACCACCCATTGATTTAAAGGTAATGTTAAAAAGGAAAAAAAAATCCTGCGCAATAAATGTTACTAAGTAGGTCTTGTTTATTAAGTAATGCTTATTTTTCGGACAGCAATGGTTGCTTTTGGCTTATTGCTATAAACGCTTCATTTTCGATTGCTTTTTGGACGTCAAAGGAGGACCATCCCTTGTAATAGTGCAGCAGCATTTGGTGAGCATTAACTCTGCCCAATGAACTTGATACATGCGTCCCACTGTTAAGATATCTCGGGAAAAACCTTTTCTCATGCTCACTACTCATAGCTTTAGTTTTTAAACAAAATATTTTGGAAGTATTGACCAAAATCGAGGTTCAGAAACTTCTCATCTTCTCCTTTGCTTAGAAATACGTGTAATACGCTCTTAAAGGCTTCCAGGGTGCTTTCCCCCCCCCCCCTACCTACATAGCATTTTTTTTTTTCAAAAACAGTGATTTTCATAACTGCGCGCATTTGAAGTGCCGTCAAAAATTATCTCCTTAACCTTAGCAACCTTAGCTTCAATATGTATTGGAAATTTCCGTCAAAAGTATTAGAAAATAGTCTTTCTAGACAGCTTTTACAAAGTTCTTTATTATTCCCAGCAGAATGAGCATGGGTGGAATCAGAAATGGGTGGATCTACTAGAGGCACATTTTTGGCATTTTTTTTCCCCTGAATTCAAATTTCTTGAAGTCTATTGCGGTTTTCATGTAGTGAGATTTTCTATCCAACCTGGGGTCGACAGTGAACTGATCATCGAACCAGATATCGATGGATTCGTAATCGTCTCGTCTTCATTTTTGGCTATTTAACATAATCCTCCGATAATAATTAACGGAGATATCAATTAAAAACTATAATCATGACACTTAGATTTCGACATAAAACTCCTAATTTTCGAAGGCTTTTCTAAATTCAAATTATTATTCAGTGATTCATCTCAACTTTCCGCAACATTGCTTTTATTAAAATGTATAGCGAGAAGAAAATCACTGAGATGAAAGATCTGTTGCCATTTTGTTCTCGAATATGAACAGGTAAAATTCTTGTTTTTGTTTTGAGGCTTTTCCTGTAATCAGGGGATTTAAAGTGTTTACTTTAGGGGAGTTTTCCGCAATCTGCTGCGGAATTTTACTGACCTTTTTCGGTTCAAGCCTGAGTGTTGAACTCGCGTCACTTGACGTAACTTTTATTTTCGAGGTGGACCGTGCAAAGCCGGGCGACGCAGCTAGTTAATAACATATTCTGTTGAATTTCAAAATCTGAGAAATAAATAAGCTACATTACATCATATTTAGTTAATAATTTTGTAAACAACATTTGTCGTGTTAAAATGAAGTAATTAAAGTTTTGCATGAAACATTTTTTCAACATTGCTATCTTTGAAACTTATGAAAACAATAGTGTCATTATTTCTATTATCTGCTAGGGCAGATATGCTAGTAATGGGCACTCTCAAGGGGTCTTTAAAGGGGTTCTGTTAAGTTGGTTGCAGCAGTTTTTTCCTTATGTCAAATATTCCGATTCCGAATAAGCAACTCCCCACATTAAATTTTCCACAAACATTGCATCTGAACAGGGATGCCGAGAAATTTCAATTTTTAGGATGGCGGAAAGTCTCAATTTGCCGAATGGTACTCCAACGTTTCCCAAATTATGATAATTTTTCCAAATAGCACTCCAAATTTCACCGAAAGATGAAAATTTTGCCGAATGAAACTCCACATTTTGTAGAATAGTGCTCCAAATTCTGCCCAATGATGTATGTTTGCCGAATGCAGAAAAGTGCTCCAAATTTCACCAAATGATGATACTCTTGCAGAATGGAACTCCCCATTTTGTAGAATAGAACTCCACGTTTCACCGAATGATGATAATTTTGCTGAATAGTACTCAGAATTCAGCCAAATTATGGTAATTTTGCTGAATCAAACAAAATTTGCCGAACAAGGAAATATTTGGGAGGTTTCATTAAAAACAAATTCTATTCGTTCTTTGCAGCTAATAAAACACACAATTCAAAACGTATTATCTGAAACATAGCCGAGCGAACTTGCAAAAAGAGAAGTGAAAACAACAATAGAAATGCCATTCGTTGATGCGTGACATTTATCAAAGAATGCAGATTACATCGTACCGAAGTTTTTAGCACTCTTTCATTGTTACAATCGTAAATACTTGTAATATTTCTGTAATCCGAACATCAATTTATTTGAGTGAATTACAGCCAAAAAACTTCCGTCTTATGTTGAAATACTTTCTGCGCGAGGTCAAATAACTGACATTTATGAGACATATGCAAATTTAACATCACAAACAATGAATATGAATCTAAAATAATTTTGTGTTTTGCATTTTCTTACATTAATATTGAACGTAAATTACATATTTTTGGTTACGAATAGATTTGATGTAAACTTTTTAGAAAAAAAAATCAACAAAAAATAAGTGTCGCATTTATCAAATTTTTAAAGTAATTTGATGTACGCCTCTTTGGTTTATTTATTTTTTTAAGTAGCAATAAAAAACATTATTGTACAGGCATCATTTTATTTTTGCTTGAAAAAACGCTTTCACATCAAATGTTACAAACCCACTTAATTAAAAAGTGTCATTACGGCAGAAAGTTCTGGTTTCTCTAAAGATACAATAAGTTGTTAAAAAATATGCATCATTAGTTGATCATTATCAGCTTCAAAAACAATTTAACTCATTAACAAAACCATTTTAAAAATACGTAATTTGCGAAAATGGTTTCAATAAAATTAGTACATCCTCAATCAAAATTCCAATAAAATTTTTAGTATACATATTCCCAGTCTTTTCAGAATTTTGATATTCGTCTGTGCCCCATCAAAGTAATAGTTGGCAAGTGTGTCGAACAGGTCGTAAATTAAATCATATTATCTTCGAGCAGTTGTTTTTAAAATTAACACACATTTTTTTTAACTGAATAGTTTTGAAGATTTTTAGTTCATTTCTTAGTGAAAATGTAACCTACCAATAAAAAAAAGGAAGAAATTGAAAATGTAATGAAATAAACTGAAATTGCTTGAAATGTCTGTTTCTCAAAGTATGTTTATCTCAAATAAATGCAAAATACTGTTTTACTACAATAAAATCAATTAAAAAATTAATAAAACGAAAACTATTCCGTGCTAAAGCGGTCACACATCTTTCAAAGACACGTGAAAGTTCATTGGAGACTTGGAAAATTACAAGGAATAACCTAACATTCATTTATGTAGGATATTTTGATTAGGTTTTTTTTTTTTTTTTTGTAGATCATATAAGTTTCAAGATAAAAATCCAACGAACAAGGATGTAAAGCTTCAGATTCCAAAAAGATCATTGCACAAAGTAAAAATTTAAACCAACCTCTAACTGCCCAAACGCAAAATAAATGGTAAATGGAATAAGAAAAGCTTTCATTGTATTTAAACTGACCTCAGTGGATGTATAAAATTTTCCTTCGTGCACAAACTATCAATCACAAAAAAAAAAAAAATTGAAACAAAGACCAATCACTTTCCCTGACACGTAACAGGTTTTTGTATTCCCATTGACGTAACAAGTCATGGCGACCATTGTTATAGTTGTTGTTTTAGTTGCAGTAGCTTGACTTGATATTTCTCGCCAAAACAGCGATTAACAACATTCTGACTACCAAGAAGTTCGACAATGACCCAAGCTGTGATCTATTTTCGTGTTTGCTACAGCCAATATATGGAGAAGAGGGGGCTGTACCAGAAGAGAAGGGATCAGACTGAGAAAAGATCAGACTGAGAAAAGACTCGGGATTAAAAAGCGAATCTTTACCTTATTTTGATACACTTATTGACAGAATTGCAACCCGTAACAGATGCAGGATCTGCGATTGTTCCACGAAACACGTCCAAGTGCTTAAATGAATTACAACTCAATTGAGCGCAACAGAGGAAGGATTTATATTTAGACATTTCCTATATTTGCCGGTTTGTAGTCCGGAATACCAGCATATCCCTATTTATGTTAGGCAACATATCTGTAAACAGACAGCGTGATTAATTCATTTGACAATGGCAAGGAGAGGGGTCATCAATAATTGGGCATAGACAAGGCAGGAATTGCTGCGCATAAATTTCAGTTTGAAGGTCACCTGCTGTTTTGACAGGAGATTATATACTACATGTATATATATAACACATATAGCGATTTCTCTTCAGCTTCCAACCCCGAGCGTTTCAGATATGAATTAAAACATATCATTTAAGGTGATGGTGTACTGGAATTAAAACGTTGAGACAAGCTTCTAATTTAAGGATTCGCTTCTAAAATGTCTTGTTGATGATACATTGCAGAAAATTAGATGTACTAACTTTAGAAGCGGTATCTGCGAAAATATTCGATTTGGTACGTTTTCCACCACATTTGAATTTTTTAGAGCCTTACTTTTTTGATTTTCACATTATAAAATAAAAGGTAGTTCAGTTGTAATAATATAAAGGCTATCAAATAGTTGAACAAAGTAAAGATAGCTTTAGTATCTTAACACGATTGCAAGCAAGTAAGAAAAGCAAGTGTCAGTTGTGTTTTTGTTTGATTAGAAAAATGCAGTAACAGGTAGTGCTTCAAATGAATATCAAGGGATTGATTGCAAAGTAAGAGAAAAATCTTCTTTCTTTTGAATCAAAAACTATAAATATTTCAAACTAATTAAATATTAGAACGAATATACATTTGTGCTTGAAAATTACATGAATGAATTACCAACGTTTTAAAGCGTTAAACTTGCAACATTTTTGTGCATTAAAACGTTGGTAATTCATTCATTTAATTAAATGTTGTGTACAGTTTACAAATTGTCAGACCATCAACTGAAGCTAAATAGGGAGGTCGTCTGACTCTGGTCACACCTTCTTTGATCGCCATTTTAGCGAAAAATTAAAAACATCAAGATAAATAGTGAAATAAGGAATTAGTGTCAATTTGGTTACACAAATAATTCACTTTTGTTTATATTGATAAAGAACACGAGAGATGAACTTGGAACAAAAAATTGCTCTTTTGCCTGAAAGAGATACCACATGTGATTGTTTCTTGATTCTACTTCAAAATGGCTAAAAAATAGAAACAACTTTTGATTCTTCTTCATACCATGCTATCTTATAATGCATATAAGTTAAACAAATTTTCAAATATGAAAAAAAAAAAAAAGGCGGAGGATCGAACCTCCATAATTTCCCCTGTTTTCTGCCATTTGTACTAATTAAAACCAAATTTAAAATTTGGACATTTATACAGCTTTGCTTTTAGTTGCTTCAAATTTAGTCTTACAGTTTAGGCAAATTTTGCCTCGCACTGTAGGATACATGAAAACGTGTTTACACTATAAGAGGTTGGATTGTCAAAGTAATCTTAGAACCTAGGGACCAGTTATTATTCTTAAAATTAATAGACTTGAAGCCAATGATAACTACAACCTTGTGCAAATTAATAGAATCAAGTTGGGAATTTTTAATTTTCGAGTTTTTTTAAGTTGCTCAATTTTTGTTTATAACAGCTGTTTAGCCTACCAGTTGATTAAGCGCTGTAACCTCACTTTTTTTTTTTGTTTTTTTGTCAAAAATATTGTGTTTTGTTTATGTATTATAAATTTGTACATATTTTTGTTGTATTTTCTCAATTTGGTCACTTTTTATCTTTTTGTTAGCCATGGATATTTTTGCACGGAAGAGGCAGGCCGTTGTGACATTTAGTGAAAATCTGATTGCACAACAAAAGAAAAAATGATTTGTGTTTTGCTAAAAACACAATTTAGAGACTGAATTCAAAGAAAAAAATCAAAACCCTTGTTGACTCTATGCCCAGTGGAGTAAAAATGGTGGTGGACCAAAAAATAGGGGGGGGGGATACTAAGTGATGATTTTGATTTTATAATTAAATGATGTAAATAAAGGTGATATTTTGCAAAAACAATTGGCTTGATTCCATTAATTTTTAAAAGGGTGTAGCATCCAAGATAAAAATAGTTTCACAAAAGTAAATTTTCAAAGCATATTTAATGCAAGAGCAAAATCAGTTTGCATTAGTGTTATGCGAACCGTTAATAAACTTCACATGGTGTGCGATTTGCTTTATTTATCCATTTCATTTCATGCTCCATTAAAATAACATAACATCGAGCCGTTAAATGATCAGCGACCCGAAAACAATTCAGATGACTTTTGCAAGATATCGATTTAAAAAAAAATCGAAATCTTTATCCAAGGAACACGACAAAAAGAATGTCTGAAATCAAAATGTTTCCACAGATTTGGAGACGCGTAAAAGACTAAAAGAAAAAAAAAATCGGAATTCTTCGAATTACGATTTTTTCTTCCAAGTTGATTTTTTCCCCTTCAATGACGAAAAGTTCTCTCTATTCGTGTTCCTTTTTACTTCTAACGTATTCTGTTAATCACTATAAGAAGAAAACGTATTAAAAAAGAAAACTTTTCCTGCAACTGCCATTTCGTAATGATAATGAAAGAAATACTTCGTGGAAGTTGATTAATTTCAAAAAATATTAATGGCTTCTTTTTAAGCAAAAAATTCTTTAGGTCTTAGAAACAGTGAATTCTCTATTTCTAATCACATGTGACTTTTAGTGATTCGTCTTAAAACCTTCTTTTTTATTATTCAAATATCCATTAACTTTTTTAGTGTATGAGTTGAGAGAAACTTGGAATGTTATTTCCAGCATTTTCTTCTGAACTATAAGTTACATGTTATTTGCAGAACTACTTTTTAGGAGAAATGAATATTTGTCCTTTTGTTGGTCTTCTGTTCTTTAGTATCTTCTGAACAGTAATGAAACTCTTGCTGTTTTTCAGATTCTTATTTTCTCCGTTTGAGACTTAGGTTATTTTTGTGTTTTGTTTTACAATGTGCGCTTTTTTCTTACTTTCTTAAATGTTTTGCTTTGTTTTGTTTTTTTTTTACTTCCATCTGTACGTCTCATGTTATACTATATGGCGTATGATACCTTTTCGTATTTTTTAAGAAGAAAATAATAATAATCTTTAATCGAAAGGTAAACTCTGTTTTCCACTATTTTCCCTAGCTTGTGCGTCGTTTCAAGGACTAAAACGTATTTTAAACATGAACCTAGTGATCATCTTTGTTCAAGTCTCTCATACTATTAAAGAACATCAATAACAGATAGGAAAAACAAATTATAGAAACACATTAGGCAGTGAGAAGCAAATGAATGTAAGTGGACTTTTTTTTCAGTTTCAACAAAAACGCATTCGAAGTTCAGACCCTAGGTAGGCTTCCATTGAAATTTAGTTCTAAATCATGTTGTATAGCAGAACCTACCAGAGTTACTTATCGCATGCAAAAACGAGCAGCGTAAGTTATCCTACCATTTATACAGGTTATCTCGACATTTTAAATTTTGGCACTTGCATCCCATTGGTTCTCACTGCCTTAAATAAAGTTTAAAACAAGGAACTTTTTCGCATCATAAAAAGCATTTAGTATAAAACAAAGACATTTCTTTATATGTCTTGCATGTATATTATTTGTATATTAAACAGAAACATTCTTTAAATTAATTTAAGTTTACTTTATGCACTATTTTTTTTTATTTTCTTTGTACGTTTCTTGCTTATAAATCTTTCTCTTTCAGGATATACACATGTAAGATATTAAAAATCAAAATGAGCTGTTTTTTTCAAGCTCTATATATATATATATATATATATATATATATATATATATATATATATATATATATATATATATATATATATATATATATATATATATATATATATATATATATATACTGGGATTTTTAGTACTTTTTTCGATTACATGCTGTTATCTACTAACTGCTTCAATTCCCTATTCATTAGTTAAAACTCTAATCCAAAACAGCTTCATTTGGTGACATTTTAACAATTTAAATCCAAATAGAATTTTGTTCCGTATTTTCTTAAATATCGTATTTTACTAATACTAAATTATTTGAATTATAATTTTGGGATTTTTACTATTGAAGAACCACCATGCTAGTACGCATGCGGACAAACAAAGAAATATTAGAATTTAAAAACACCATAAAACTAAAGTATCAAACGGAAAATGAAAACTTTGAGTTGGAACAAAAGCAAATAAAATATAATAGCTAATTACAAAAAAAGAAAAAATATTGAACACTCTTTATATGCATTCAGTTAGAACTCTCCCTTTAAACAATGTAAATAAGACAGAATTGCACATGACGTTGAAATGATAGTTTAAATCGCATTGTTTTAATCGTTGGGAAATTCAACCCAAGAACAAAAAGAAAAACAACTTTATAACTAAAAGTTTTTCATCATAGCAGTAGTGTCATGGTAAAAAAAAAAAAAAAAACTGTTGCATTTTTATTAGAACCAAACTTAGAAAATATCTTCTAATTTATTGTATTAAAAAAAATAAACTAAACAAACTTCGAACTAATTCTACATTAAATCTTGATACATACATGTATTCACAGAACTGTTGACTTCTTGTTCAACGCTAAGATGATAGTAAGACTCCAAGAAGACTGACTGACAAGGTTATCTTTATTGTATTCTCTTATCTTTTCAGATATAAATTTTAGACTCGCGTGCGGAAGTTCATCTTTGAAGAATGAAAAATAAAGCTATCGTAAAGAATTTCCTGATTTGAAAGTATGTTTATTTACATACGAACGGATTGGAATGATAGTGGTGTAAGTCTAAAATTTTATTATTTGAGTAAATCATGAAGTTTAGTTTCTTTTTTCGCGGCTCTATAAAGAATTGATAAGAAATGCGTAAAAAAATACTAAAATGAATTGCCCACTAACGCTTTAAAACATTGTCCATAAAACTGAATTAAAGTTAAGCCCAGTAAATGGCTAATGCAAAGACAATAGCTCACTTTTTTTATTTCAAAGAAAATCCCCGAAAGTGGCGAAGTAGCAAACCTTCTGGCAACCTATTTGTTAACCTTTGGCGCATCTTTTTCGTGAAAGTGTATAAGAATAGTTCAAGAAGCTGTTTCAATGCTGTGTGTATTCACCCAGAACGGTATTTGTATTATTTATGTACAATTATTGCTTCCGTTGCATTCATCAATATGTTCATTTAGATCTTCAAACTCTGCTAGAATTGCTCATGCCGTTTCCTGACACAAATTCCCATGTATGATTATCATTCTTTTACACTTAACTTTATCTCCCACTCACTAAAGCATTTCGTAACATTTTTGAAGGCATCGAGCATATTTTTGAGGAAGTTCTTACAATTAATATTAAAATTGATAATTTTTCTGACAGAAAATTATCTTATGTAATTAAAATCTGAGCGTATGTATCTATCTATGTCCAAGCTTCTTCTCCCGAACGACAGTGAACTGACCATCGAACCAAGTATCAATGGATTCGAAGGCTTTCCTCCATTCAAATTATTCAGTGCTTCATCCGTAACAGTGCTTTTATTGAAATTTGTAGCGTGAAGAAAATCATTGAGAAAAAAGATCTGTTGCAATTTTTTTTCTTGAATATGAACTAATAAAATTCTGGGTTGAGGTTTTTCCTATAATCGGGGGATTTAAAATGTTTCCTTTTTGGTTATTTTTCCGCAATCTGTCGCAAAATTTTACTAATTTTTTTTTTTTTTTTTTCTAGCCTGATTGTTGAACACGCGTCACTTGACGTAACTTTTATTTTCGAGGTAGACCGTTCAAAGCTGGGTGACGCAGCTAGTTTGTAAATAATTTGTTAGATATTTACATTCGTCAGAATATTGATACACAGAGAAACAAATCCAAATATGTGCTAAAACATCGTCGTCATTCAGGCAAAATTCACTTAAGAATAATGGAAATACTTTTGTTCTTTGAAAAGTAAAATAATACGTAACGACTTTTATCTCAGTAAACTTGCAAACTATTGCAGACACGTGATATGGGGTTACCAGGAACCCTTGATTCAATTCCACGAAGTATGAGCTTTAGGATGAAAAATCATTATGCTAAAGCTGACAGTTCGTTACATTGAAGAAAGCTTTCCTTAAAAATATGAAACACATCTCTGCAGTAAGGAGCCATTCAATAATTACGAAAGGGTCCCGAGAGGGAGAAGGGTTTCAAAAATCTCTACACACCCTTACTTTAGGGGAAGGGGGTCAAACCCATTCTTCTGGAATATTTTTCAAGTCGATATTTTATATTAGAAATCGCACAGTCAAGTGGTGGTTTATATTTTGTTTGCATAAGGAAGGAACGTATTAGGATGAGCTGTTTTTTTTTACTTGTTTTACAAAGTGCAAAATATAACAAAAGAATCGCACTATGTATGTCTAGTTTTGTTTTTAATTAGTATCGCATCATATATTAAAAAAAATGCAGAAAAATCATTCAGTCTAAATTCTAACTTTTTAATATTTATTTACACAAAAAATTTTAATTTAATGACATTGAATTTAATAACGATTCCAATGAGTAAGATTTGTTATTTTATTATTTTGAACAACGAAATGGAATCTTACGTAATAGTTAGGAGGGGTTTGAAAATCTTACGTACACTTACGTGGGGGAGAGGGGTCAAAAATGACCAAAATCATTCTTAATTAATGGCCCCTAATGTACAAATCTTGTTCGGTTAAGCAATGCTATATAAGTCTCTTAAACTTCAAGGCAAAACTCCAGTTTTGAGACAGTGGTCAATTTAAATTTTTAAACCGTATCAAAAAAAATATCATTTTACAGACCGCATAACTTTTACATTAAGTCTATTTAAATCTTTTTAAATGCATAATTTTTTACATCCAGAAATAACTAACTGTAAAGTTTAATTGAATTGAGTCATATTTTTCGAACTTAATAACGTTCGCCAGAACGCCGACGCTTTATTCTGCTTTAAACAAACAAAAACATCTACAAATGAGCAGCATTGAAAAAACTCATTAACTCCAAAATGCACCTGCTTTAGCATGAATGCTCCATTCGGAGTAAAAATCTACGCGTCTCCTCCCAAAAAGGAGATATAAAGTATTATTCAGAAATGCACACTTTATACAAAATAACCTTAACTTTAAATTATTCAGCAAATTCCTATTACCATAGCGCGGAAAGTAAAGTTTTTCTGTAGAAAAATTTTAACGAAGAAGCAACTTCTTATCTGAAACGTGAAAAGGCAAAAACTTTTCACGCCACTTGGGTTAAATTACCGCTTTTCCCAAGCCAACTAAAATATGAAAATTAACAACCACAAGAGAGCTTCACTACTTTCTAATGGCAAGATTAGAAACGAATTACGGCAGCGGAAAGTGCAATAAAAAATCACTTAAGATTTTAAAAAGTACTTTTAAAAAGATTGTTTTTTTTATTATTATTATTCTTGAAAAGGGAATTTTTATTTTGAGGCATTGTTCTCAAATTCTTCTTGATACGAGATTGATTTAAGGCTTTGTAAATGTCAAAGAATGGTTCGAATGTTTTTCTCCAGCGTAAAAATGAGGAAGATTACGCCGAAGTGGGTCATGTTTAGATACGGGGATATAAAATTGAATCTATCAATTATTTTCTCATTTAGGTAATAGTTTTATCTTCGCAAATTTGTAAAATTTGAAAGCGTAAAGATAGTTTGCTTTAATTAAGTTTTAACGAAACCCAGAATTTTTTTTTTTTTTTCACATATGTTTATAGTACTTCAGTTCCTTAATAAAGGATATACAGCTAAGATGGGGAAATAAACCAATTATGTGTATAGACATAACTATTCTATATACTACTAAAGATTATATAACAGGGTTAACTTAAAAGAATATCCCGGTTTTAAAAATTTATATTTCATAAATTCTCACACTTACCACTATAAATGATACATATAAATGAAGATAAACTGTCCAATTTTTTGAACATATGTAATTACTTAAACGTGCACGTTCTGCACTAGTGCAGCCAGAAATTCCTTCTGGAGGGTTTTTTTTTTTTTTTGGTCTCAAGTCTTTATACGGGTTTTTACTACTACATTAGGATTGGCAATAATGCTAAAAACAAGACCTCTGGGGTGTGTTTTTACGCCCCCCCTCCCACTTTGTACGCCACTGACGTTCCACAACGATGGATTGGCCGTGCAGGTGATGATTTATCCTGAAGTGACGAGTGAGAAGAAACTTGGACAGTCTATCTTTATTTCAATGTATCATTCATCGTGCTAAGTGTAATAGTTCATGAAATATGAGTTTAAAATAAGAAAATATAATACTACTGCCTTTAACGCTAGAGCTGCCGTGAGCAGGTAAAGAGCAGTAACTGCAAATTTTTATTCATTAATTAATTTATTTATTTATTTATTCATTTATTTTCTTTATTTATTTTTTATTTTTATTTTATTTTTTTGTGCATTTTTGCCATCTGTTATACGTCAGCTTTATAATATAAGCTTGCTTATTTGGTATCCGCTGAAAAAAAAGAGCGAAAAAAAACGTCTAATTCTAACATTTCCCATTGTTAGCATTGAATCCAAAACTCGTTTCTTCAAAGATCTTGAAAACTCATTTCTGCAGATACTGCTATTTACCTGCCCGATGTCAGAATATTAAACGTTAGCTATATTGTACGTTGCTCACTGCATCATTCATTAATTTTGAAAATACTCTTTGGATACTGATTTGGAAGTTGTTGAAAGTGCAACTGTTCCAATATTGTAAACGGCAGATATTGTGCAGTACAAAAGGGGAGTTATAAAAACCTTTAGAAGTAGAATTTTACTGCATTAAATTCCGACTACTTTTTTTAAATAATTTATTCCAAATCTAATTTCTAAAGTGGCACCTTAAATGGTAGGGATCAATGCTAATGAATTTAAACTAAATTCAATAATCATTATTTCCTAATTTTGAACAGCTATGCAATAGTTAATGCATTTTCTCCCCGTATTACGGCGACAAATGCAATAAAACTTTTGAAATGAGTACACCATTTTAAAATAGGGAAATAGTATTTGAAAAGCATCCTCACGCTAGTATTCTAGAGATATATACGTCTAGTTTTTTACCTCTATCCCTGAGAAACATCACTTATGCTTATGCTACAAAATTCAATGAAATTATCTGGCTGACTTAGGACCTTTATTATTGTGGTTAAATCATAGAAACGAAACAATGAAAATGAATTATAAAACTTGTTTTAAAATACAAAAACGCTTGCAAATATAACCTCATACATTAATATGTCTGCTAAAAATAGAATCTTTAAATTACGCTAAACGTTTAAAAATAGTGATCTCATTTCCGGAAAAAGGACGAAAAACATTAATTTCCGATGTCAAAGAAGAAATTAGTTTTCAAAGGAGAATAATGATCTTCAACTTATTCCTCTTATATGCCAACGAAAATCTTTAGGCATCAATTTTTCATTTTAAAGACTGCTCTTTAAAACAACCGAAATACAGTTAAGTTTTCTTATGATTAACGGTTCTGTTTTCTAGAGTCATACCTCCAATCTGCAGCATAAAACGAAACTTTTCGAGTGTTTTTTTTTTCTCTACTTTCTTATTTTAATTGAATTTTAGACTACCTCATTTATTTGTACCATTTTTGAAGAAACACGCGATTTTTTTTATTGCGCACAAACAATGTTCTAAAAACTTTGTTTGGTTTACATTAAGTTCCTGGCAGCTGATATGCAAGAGGTTTCTTTCCTGGGTATCAAGTTTCGTTTAGTAAACGTTTTAAAATGGTTGTAGGTGTTGTAAAAACATTTTAAATTGCTACTAAAAAGTTTGAAAGTTACGAGTTGATATAACATAGGAGTAAAATGCTTTACAAACTTAAGTTATACACAGTAAATATATTCAAACACACACACGTATGATTATATAATATATGAATGATATAATCATGCATGTGTGTGAATAATAACATATACCTTCATGAAAAGTGCAGAAAAAAAATAATAAAAACAATAATTAAATGCGTAGAACTTAAAAAACCTGTTTTTTAATGAATAATAAATAAAATATAATGAGAAAAATTGATATCTATAGAGTACAAAGAGGTTTTAAAAGATTCAAAGAGATCTTCTTCTGGAAGTAATGAATGTTTTAAAATCCTTTATTTTGTGTTTTGGGAAGGTTATTTTTTAAAATTTTCTATCTTTGATAAACGATTTTACAAATACGGTGGGGTCCGTTTATAGCAAATTAATGGCTACAACGTAATAACAACAATCTCCTTATCATTTTGTGGTGTGTTATTTAACATTTATATCAAAATTACAGTTATAACGGAAACGTTTAACTGTTCCCTTCAACTTCGCTACAAACGGGTAAGACTGTATTTATCTCTTTTCGTGTTGTCTGAGTACATTTCAGAAGCTTTATCCTTACAATTTCCTTCTTTTGACCTACTTTCTCGTACAAAAGGTGTAAGAAAAAACATGACAGATAGCTTACTCTATTTCTAGATTATTAATTGAAACAAAGATGGAACTAAAAAAAATTTAATAACTGAAAAAAAATTTAAAATAAAAGGATTACGAGATTAGTAAATGTAGGTCCATCTGGTTTTTTTTTTTTTTTTTCGCAACTTCGAGAGCTAATCACGTTCGAAAAAAGCATACACATACATATTTTTCCCCCAAAAGATCTCGGACAATAAAACTGTTTTCTACAATTTTTGGTTACTTTTGAACAGATAAAATTATTTCTACTGCAAATAAATAACAACCGTTCGATTCTTTATTTCACAAAAAAAAAAAAACTTTTTTTACCTTTTGCTGCAAATGCGAGATGCATTATCATCATCAACATGTATGCATAATTTGTGATTTTTTAGAAATGTTAAAAATTTGAACTATTTTCCTTAGCAACAGCTTAAAATTGGGTGAATCGAAGGAATATTGTAAAAATCGTTTTCACTGTATACGTTCACAGTTCTCGTGCATCCAAAAAAAGCAAAACAAATATCTTTATGACCATTATCGTGACATCTGGCGCATCTAAGCACAGCCTTTTTTTTAGATTGTGATTTCTTCCACCCCAAGACGAGAGAGGAAATTTCATCAGTTTATCCTAAAATATTTACCACTGTTTTTAAACAAATAGTTTTTTTTAATCATTATGTTCTTATTTGTATACTTATTTTTAAAAATTCACACAAATGACGGAGTATTCTTAACAAAATATCTTTTATTTTAGTGACTAACATATGTATATACCTTATCAGCTTTCCGCGTTTATAATTTCAGACATGCAATGCTGCAACATTTTGCTTGACATACAAAGGTAGAAATGAAGAAGACATGGGTTATCTCCTAATCTATTCGACACAAATAGCACGCCAAGTCGCCAAGGAAGAGTTATCTCGTGATACATCCTCAAGAAACTAATGAAGAAATAACGCTTCATTTCAAATAATTCTTTTCGACAGTTATTACTCTCAATTTTTTTAAATGTAATTTTCATAACATAATTACAATTTTTCTATTTGACCATAAAACGTAAATCATCATGGAATAGAAAAGAAAAATACTGCTATACATCTTTTTCTAACCACATTTACCAAAAGAGTTACGAAAAATTAGGAAATTCATAACAAAAGCAATTTATGCATATACGATTACAAAATTACAGTAATGATGGCCTTTGTGTTTTATCGGACGGCGAGGAAGAAAATACTATGAGGGGAAAAAACAATCAGTGGAATTGTTTCATTTGGCAAAACACTTCCATGCGATGCTACCGAAAATAAATTTTAATGATGGTAATTGCGAAACCAAGACGAAATGCGGTACTTAAAAGAAATTTTTCCTTTCCACTATTCCGTCCGCCATTAGCAGTTCCGAGAGGATAAAAAGTTCGCTTTTACAGTCGTCGTAAATCATCGCCCGGAAGTAAATGGCCTTGCCCACTGCTCTGCTGAAAAATAAGTTTTTATCTTTGCTTGACACAAAACACTGCTGTCTACTTTATTCAAAAGTTTTAACATTAAAGGAAATGCAGTTCTTTTCATTTTAATTATAAAATTCTTTGCAATTGTCACTGTGAGGATTCTTTGGTTTCTTAGAAATAGAAACTTTTCAATTTCTATATGTTCTTGTATTTAAAAATATTCATCATTAAAATTAGTAGGAATCGATAATATCGTTGCAATAGTGCATTATTATTTGAAAACTGCACTCCTTTCGAAACCACCTACTTTTCGATATCTAGCATCGATTCGCGGTTATCGATAACATGATAATATCTTTTAAACTAGTATCGATGCCAAACCGTCTATTTTTCGATATATTAAGTTGATACTACATCGAAATGTCTGCATTGATGTTTTATAATTCCCTAACCTAGTGGTTAAGACTTCGAACTTGTGATCGGAGGATTACAGGTTCGATGCCCGACGTCTTAAAGACTCACCAAGTTCATGCGAGGAACGTGCTTTCCACACCTATATGCTATGGTTGATAGTAAAACAGTTAATCGTGGCACACTCAGCTAGAACCAGTTTCTTCCCTTCAGTCTCATATCCCAATTGCGAAAGTGGAGATGACTAGTGACACCATCTCTCGATCGTTAAACTCATTATCGTTAGCTATGTTAGGGACAACGAAGATTGCCTACATACTATGGGCCTCTTTATAAATGACCATCAATTTCGTGACAATAAAAGGACAGAGGCAGTAACGGCAAAGAGCCTCCACACATGAAAAAAAGGCATCGACAAAAGCAAGCATAAACGCCCCGTGAGTCTGAACTTAAGTATGGAGCCAAAAATACGTTACTTTGTAAAGTTGATAATTATTTCGAGGTTTCAGACAAAGAAAAATGGCTTTTTGCTGTGTAGATTCGACATTCAAAACAACTACATGTCTTCAGTAAAACGAAGGCAGTGTACCTAAAACTTGTTTACTTATCCAAACTTTGGATTATTTCATATGAATGTGCATGCTTTCTGTGAAGTTATTTTGAGAGGGTATTTTTCATTTCTGTTCAAGAGGAAGCGTATTTATGCCTTTTAGATTTCATTTGATTAAGTCTTTACTAGTTAACTTTGCTCTTCCCTCTCCTCTTCAACAGAAAGGCATATGCTGCAGCGCGTCTTTTTTCAACAGTTTAATTACCTAAATGCAAAACGCAAGTTTTTCATCACGCCATCCATAATGTGAAGAAAAAAAAAAAAAAATACATGGATGTAAGTAGACTTGCTGCTAAAAAATGTGTCACACATTGTTCTGAATATCTTGCACTGTCGCAAAGTCATCCATGAGCCCATTTAATACCTCTTGGGGCTGCTGGAACAGGGGTGGCTCGGCTGCTTGTCTGGATCAGAAAACGGAGCTATCCTTAAGCGCCTCGTGCAACCTATTAAAAAACTTGTGTTGTTACGTACGGGGGACCGTAAAGGGTTGTAATGTAGTGTACATTAGATATTTTTTTTTGAACAATCACGATTGCTTATTGTTCTTATTTGACTGTTTTAATGTCCTATGATTTTATTTTCCCCCGCCTTCCTCTGCAGCACCACCGTCGACCGACCTCACGATGCTGCTCCTCTTGCGAAAACCGTCTCCCGGTTGCGTCCATATCCTACACACACACATACACAATCATGCCTGCACACAGACACAAACACACATGCCTACGTACACACACACAAACACGAACGCCTAAACACACACGCGCGTACACACACACCACTGCGTACACAACACGCACACACACATTCATACATACACAACACGCACACACATGCATACATACACAACACGCACACACATGCATACATATTCACACATGCACCCACACACATGCATACATACATATTCACACACACATGCACCCACACACATGCGCCTTGACAAACACACACGCGCATACATACACACGCACGCTCGTGATTGCGAAAAACATAATTTTAATTCAAGATGCTAAAAATTCAAATTAATATATATGTATATTTTTTAATTCTTTACATTTGATTTTTAATTTATGAATAAAAGCAAACATGAAATCAATAACTTAGCTTGGGGGTTATCCTCAAACAATGTCACGCTATGAGAGCGAGGGGAGTTTATAAAATTGGGACAATATGTGAGAAGGGAGAGTGAGGAGGTAACAAGAAGTGTGACGTCACACATTTTGACTTGAATAAAAGTAATTTTTGTATCAATATGTTCATGTAAAATAGCATGACATGTGACAAAGATAGAGGGGGGTTAAGTTGAAGTTTGACACCTTGTTGCAAGAGGGGATAGGGTCAAATATATAGAAGAAAGTGACAATTTTTGGTCGGCCCCTAATTTACTTTTTTATTCGATATGAAAACAAATATTTTAAGTTTATTTTAAAAACATAAATATATAATAAATAAAAAATCTTAAATATTTAAAAGTTAATGCAAGTAAGTAATGCATTTTGATCAAACGTGAATATATTTGAAGGATCATATCCTTCAAATATCAATAACAATACACTTCTCTGCTCTGCAATATCCCGGCGTTTCGAAATTCGCTGGTTTGTCCCAGTTTTCCAGCTCTCTTAGCAAGTCCATTTTATAAACCTTTCAGTAGTTTGCA
Organism: Uloborus diversus; assembly: GCF_026930045.1. Lineage (NCBI taxonomy): Eukaryota > Metazoa > Arthropoda > Arachnida > Araneae > Uloboridae > Uloborus > Uloborus diversus. Next base: position 41,386,705 of record NC_072737.1, read on the forward strand.
ACAAACGGTAAACACCGCCATTCATTCAACCCCCTCCACCCATAAAATAATTGGGAACCGCTTTCTTCAGTCGTTCTGTTTACCGACAAAGTGCGCGGAAGAAGCCAACTGGCGCTCAGACAACCCCGGAATCGTCACACTCGGCTGGAATTTTCTCAAGGGGAAATTAAGGTTAACTACGGACAACCAAGGGAAAAAAAATAATAATAAGCACCTTTGTCAAAATAAATGCATTTCTCAATTTATGGCTACGCTTTTGTAAAAAGAAAAAATAAATGATTTGGTGACAGTAATATTGAAAGTAATGAATGTATTCTTTTCAGGTAGAAACGAAAAATTGATTTGAAGTAAAAAAGTTTTAAAAAATAAATAAGCGCGTTAATTTATTTACTTTTTACTGTCCACATTTTTTATTTCACTAAGAGAATAAAAATTAAATTCATTTTAAAAAGGTTTAGAAAACTCATCATTTTGAATACATTTAAATTATAGCAAGTAAATTATAATTTTGGATCAAATGTGAATATAGAATTAAAAATTTGAATCTTCGTTGAGTTTTAATAATTAGTAGAAAAAGTAGCAAAACCCTCTCCAAGATTTGGCACGTGTTCCGGCAGGCAATTCCAATGTAAAAATAGGAAAAAACATGCAAAATCAAGGTATTTTTAAATTAGCTCTTGCATAGTGATGAACGGAATGCAAAGGGAATTAGTCATGAAAAGCAATTTTAATGCATGTCGGTTAACTTTGTGACATTTTTTTTTAAGTAAAATATTTGACTCGCAAAAAAGAAATGAAACACCCTATTTTTCACTCGCCTGGCAATGTTATGAAATAAGTTTTTTTATTATTTATTTTTTCAAAGGGAAAGACTTTTCATTGTTGTACACTGCTCATTTCATCATCCAACCATTCTGAAATTAATAGTTGGAAGTTATTTTTAACGTTGTTGAAATGCTCTTTAAACATTGCAACATTCTATGCAATGTTACAAGTGACGGAAATCTTGTGTTTTGACGTACAAAGGGGACGTTTTCTAACATTACATTTTTCTGCTAAAAATATGCACTAATTTAATTAGCATAATTTATTTATTTTTTTAAATACGTGTCGTAAAGAAACACGATCGAAGGTAAACTTTTTATCTTCTCTTTTTTTATTCTGCACTATCACGACACTCGCACGTTTTTCTCACGCTCGCAATTGTTCTTTATGCGCCTGACTTGGGGCATATTAACAGCAAAATTGTATGTTTTAATAAAGTAGATTATAAACAGCGAGAAAACTAAAATCCGCTTTTTAATTGTTGCCAAACACAATGAAAAAAAATGATAGGTATTATAAAGTTAATCTGTTAATAAAAGACAAACTAATATCAATACTGAACTCAAACAATGTTAATAACTATTTTAAATTGATGACGACTTGAACGAAAAAAATTCGAAAACTTACATTAGTTAAAAAGTTATAAGTGCCCAAAATATATACTTGCTTAAGTTTAGTCTTAATATTAATTTGTGAAATTTATTAACTAATCTAACTTTTTTTTTTACTATTATGTTTCATCGCCTTTGCAAAAATAAATAGTGGAAGTATTTTAACTTTATGATTATTACTATTATTTTTCATTATTTTTCCGAAACAATTAAAAAAACAACTACGTCACTTCCGTCACACAAAAATCTTGCGCATCCGAATTTCAAAGTCTTCATATAAAAAGTTTTACTTCATATTAAAATCAAAAATTAAAATACACATTAAAAGCAGAAATTTCTTTCAAATCTTATGTTTTGCATCCCATTAAACACATGAATAAAAATGGCCCAAAATTCCAGGATAATTTTAAATCAGTGGGTCATTCCATGCCAAGTGATCTAAAGTTTTTTCATCAAATTTTTGTATTTCTATGAAATTCGGCCCATTGATTGTACCCTTCAAGGTAATCAAAAGTCTAAATTTTTAGATTTTTATGTCTTTTATTTATGAGATTTTGATTTTTAGAAAAAACAACTTTTTTTTCATAGATGCTCGAATATAAAATGGATGAAAATTCAGCACCAAATATAGATAGAAAGATTCGGTAAAAATGATTTTTAAGCACATTAGTTGCTGTTTGATATAATATGCACCATGACTAATTCTATAAAAATTGTCATTTTTGCAAATTTAAATTAAAATTTTAAATTTAAATTTCTTAGAAAACGTAATGAATTTTATTAAAAAAAATATTAAACATATTTGTGTATTTTGTCTTCATTTGTGCAAAATTCCAAGTTGGGATTCAATGGGATCATATTTTTATGAATTTTTGAATAAAATTTTACAGAAGAAATAATGATATTTTTCACATTTTATTTAGGTAAATATGGGATTTTCTTACTATTGATGGTGTAATGAGTAGAAGGTAAACATGACTATGCTTGACATATTCAAAATTTAAAAAAAAATGGTACGTAAGAGAAATAATCATAACAAAAGCTGCCAAACATCAGTAGTAACTGAAGCTCATAAATAGGGGGGGGGGGATCAGAAACACTAAAATTTGTGGAAACTTTAACAGATAAATAGAACCTGGGACATAACTCCATATACGCGGACACTCTCAAACATTTTCAGACAGATTATGTAAACGATGCATACACATATTGTGCATAATGGATTACTGGGAGCATACCCTCCGAAAAATTGATGGGAACATCACTGACTAGAACCACACTCATTTGCATTTTTTTTCGGAAAGTGGGATGGTAGAGTGAGGGGGGGAGTAATCTGAAATGTAGCTTAACAACATGGAAGGTTATGCTCAAAAGATTTGGTCTAAAGCGCTTTTAATATATGTATAGATAAATCTCGTTGCATTACTCCCCTTTTAACCAGAAATTAAAAGGAAAACAAGTAATGAAGAAAAGAAAAAAACAACTGCACTCCAGATGTTTTATGTTTTAGAAAACCAGTTATGTATGGGCAGACATATGATCTGATATTTTGATTTATTTGTAGTTTTGTGTGAAAAGAATGAAAAAACATTAAAACAACATGGGGAAACTATTTTGCTATGATTTTGGGGAAAACTATTTCTTTCCTCCTTCCGAAATTGAAGGTTGGTGCTAGGGTAGAGAATAAAATAACTCATAGTTTTCCTTATCAGATATTAAATTAATCAAGTAACTTTGTGAAGTTTTGATCTAAAAAGAAACACTTGGTCTGAAGAAAAAAAAAAACATATGGGGTAAAAATAATTCTCAATTCAAGAGGTCTTCCCCAGGTAAGGCGTAATCAGTGTTAATCATATATTTGGGTAAGTGGGGGGAGGGGGGATGTACTTCGTCTTGTTTTAAAGAAGAGAACATTTACCATCTTTTAATAAGTTTAAAATTCATTTATTTTTACTTTTTTTCATTTTGAAAACTTTAAAAAAAAAATTAAAAGTTGTGGTGCGGGGGGGGGGGATGCTTATCAATCTACAAGTTTATGCCAGTTCATTTCAAGCATAATCATGTTTACTTACTATTCATTTGACCATCAGCTCTCCTAGTAAGAGAATCCCATATTTAACTAAATAGAATCTGAAAAAGATCATTATTTCTTAAATCAAATTTTATTCAAAAATTCATAAAAACATGATCCCATTGAGATCCCAATTTGAAATTTTGCTCAAAGGAAGATAAAAAAAAATTCCCACAAGATTTTGTGTGTTTTAAAAAAAATCATTATATGTTTTTTTTAAAATTTAAATTTTAAATTTAAATTTTTAAAAATGAAATTATTTATAAAAGTTATCATGTTGCATATCATATTAAACAGCAACTAACTGTACTTTAAAATGCTTTTTACCAAATGTTTCTATCTATATTTAGTGCTGAGTTATCATCCATTTTATGTTCAAGCATCCATGAAAAAAAGACGGTTTTTCCAAAAATCAACGTCTCATAAATAAAAAAATAAAAGAGATAAAAATCTAAAAATTTGGACTTTTGATTACCTTGAAGGATACACTCGATGAGCCAAATTTCAAAAAAATACAAAAATGTGAGTGAAAAAAATTCTCAATTTTGGATCACTTAACATCCCCCCAATATAAAAACTAATTCGAAAACTTTCATTGTTGCTTCGTTTTAATTCAGGGTAGGCAAAATTCTGTGTTTTCAAAGCAAATTTCTAAGAAAATGAATACTCATAATGGAAATCATGAAGCATTATGACATCATGAGAAAATGATTTGGTTTGAGGTCTTCTTTTTCTTCCATATTTAGCCACTTATTAAAAGAGAGAATCTATGAAAACGTTAAAAGTACTTCCTAGAATGTTAAATAAAATTTTATAATGCAAGGCCAGATAGATTTATGTGAACTGTTCAATATTTATGTATAAGGTATTAACTGACGCAAAAAAACAGGATATAAGGTTAGTGCATCTTGCTAAGTCGGAAACGGAACTACGTTCGAATTTCAGATAAGATATGAATAGGATGTTACAAATATTTCAGTGTCATGTGTGGGATTTGATTTCTGTCAATACGATATTTTAATCGAAAATCTTATAATTACTAGACATAATTCGATGTAAGTAAAGTTATACACGTAAAAGATTGGGTGAGGCGAAAAAGATACATTAGTCGATGTTAAAAATTTAATTTTATGTGTCCCTCACATTACAATTATCAACTTTATCCACAAACACTTAAACTTTAAAAAAAAATATCTTCTTTGACTAAAATGCGAAATTAGTACAAGTTTCCGAAGAAAAAAAAGGGAAAATATGCAAGTGTATGGTAAAACAGTTTTGAAACATTATTCTTAATTAATGACTTGAATTAAAAACAGAGCGCCAAAAACCTTATGTATTCCCAACTCCAGAGCTCGAATGCACTACCTTGCGGTGATTAACAATACTAAAGAAAAAGGTAAAACATTCCACTCCACATGTTTTCTTTGGGGTAAATTACAGACTTCAGACAGTTTGTGGTGTAATGTAATTTCAGAAGAATAGAAAAAAAGCTTCCCACAAACACGATGAAAAATTACTGTCATTCACTGAGCTTCAAAGCAAGTTATAAGTTACCGCATTTGTTTGTTTATCATCCGCCTTTAGAGAGTGGCTGCAGCGCCCCTATAGTTTATTGGATTTGCGAATTAAATTATTTTCATTAAGTTATTTGTATATTTTTAAAGTTTACAAAGCCTTAAAAGTCCTTTATGTACAATACTATAGTTGCTTAAGTTCAGCGGAAAAGTTCATTCTCATATATATAATAGCCGATGATAGAGTAACACGCGGGTTTCAACAATTAAACTCGAGCCACGGCATGATAATTTGATAATGTGTTTTGGTAATATTTAACATGCAGGGAAAGGCTTTATTGTGACAAGGCTGAACTCGATCCGCTAACTTAACCGTTTTAATGGTAAGACTGTGTCATTTCAGAGGAATGAAGAAATGAAAAATCGGTCAACAATGAACGCTACCTAATGGAGTTGAGGGTTAATCTACTGGAGTTAGGGTTACAATTTCAACTATCAAAATATCACCAAACTGGCAATGACTTCGTTCAAATGTAGAAGGGAAGCAATTTTCACCCGTCATACTTGATAGGCGTTTTTCTAGTTTGTTTTAATAACAATGAATTTCATAATTGTTCTAATTCATTTTTGTGTTTGACTTTGGTTAAAAAGGTTGTCCTACCAACCCATCCAATATAGAACAAGAAAAAACTGTCAGACTTTGATATAACGTCACTCGCATATCAGTTCACGAAACAGTCAGAGAATTATACCGTACTTGCTTAGAATGTCGCTTTTTTCTGACTTTCTTTGAATGATTTCAATGCCACACTGATTCAATTCGAAAAATATTCCGCTGTACAAGATCTTTTTTAATATCAAAAAATCATTTTTCCCCGCAACGTTGTTGGTGTAGGAATTGAGTAGAACGACAGGGTGCCTAAAAAGTGAAGTGTTGGCATAACCACCGGCGTTCACAGCATTCCCGTTGGGAGAAATTTTTAAGTGCCATGAGATAACTGAAGAATTTTTTCAGAAAATACGAATTCAAGGTTACGAATTCAAGGGTACATATTTTAACGATTCTTTCATTAGTTCTTCTTTGAAAGAAAAAAAGGATTATTATATTTAAATAGCTTCTTGTTTTAATCATTATGACAATACTTTTAAGGAATACCATTTTTTGGAAAAATTATAGAAGGTTTAGTTGTTAAGTGACTTAATTGTTGAAAAATATATTTTACCACCACACTCAAAGCAAATTAGTAAGTACCTAGCTGTTTTGTCCGGCTTTTCCCGGTCTACCATGAAAATAAAAATTGTGTCAAGTGACTTATGAGCGACAATCAGGCTTACATAAAAGAAAAAAAAAATCATGCAAAACTGACCTTCCAAACAATAATGACAGTATTAAAATAGTTTTCAGAAATTAAAATAGAAAAGATGGGTTTAAAAAGCGTGACAATGGAACAAAAAGAAAAAAGGTTTAATTTAATTATTGAAATTTAATTGTGAAAGATACAATGGATTCAAAAAGCATAACCACGGAAACGCGAAAATTAAATGGCTAACAACTTGAACGGGAATGGCAGTTTTTGAACTTGATTAAAAAGACTTGTAACTTTTTTTTTCCTTCGGAGTTAGAAGCTTACATTTTCGACCTATGGTCGAGTTAGAACTGGAGTAAAAAATGCTGCTTTTTCCTCAATGGTGTCAAAAAGCAAAATGGGGGACAATTTCATCACTTTCTACTGATTTTTTAAAATGAAGATTGTAATGCTTAAATTTCAGATAAGCCTAAAAAGCTTCGAGCTAAAAACGCAAATATCTCTCACCGTAATCAAGTTAGAGCATTGGAACAAATTGCATAGAACGCGGAAAATTCTACCCTTTCTAACGATATGTAATATTAATTTGTGCAAGTAATTTTTCATCCCCATATTCGAGAATTTATGTGAAAATTGAGCCTAAATTAAAATAAAGAACTACAAGACGAGTTTTTTTCGAACTGATCTGCAAATCTTTCCGGGACTAAAATAAAGATACTGTGAAAATTTCAGCGAAATCGGCCGGGTAGTTCTCGGGTTTTGCGCTTTGAAACAAGCAGACGTTTTTTGGAGACTTCACTACGTAGAGATATTTATGTATTTTAAACTAGTAGCGCATGCAAAGGATGGGACAAGGGCTTTTAACCCTGGTAAAAAAAATTGAAAGCAATTTATTTTTAAAGAATTACGCTAACATGGCTCGATGCGTCACAACCTTATACAAACCATGATTAAAAACGGAAAATCGCAATTTCGAGACTTACGTCGCGTCGGTCTGGCTCTGAGGTACAAAATTGAATTTAGGGGTTCTTGAAAAGCATCTTAAAGACCTCATGAGACCTTTTTTTGGAAAGGAGGGGGGGGGGGTCCTTTTTTTTTTATCAGTGCTCCTTTCAAAAATTACTTCTGTATTCACCTCTGACCAAACCCACTATTTAATATTCACACATCATTATGCATCGAACGAAACAGTTTACATTGCAAGGATCTGACTGCACGTGAAAACATTGTCTAGTTTAAATGCGGTCTAGCAATGATGGATTACATGTTGCCATCCAAAAAGAAACATCACTACAAGAAACGGCACCGCTAATTCTCCACTTTGTTTATTCAATTCCGCCTCCCATAAAAGCAACAAAAGAGTTAAGTCAAGCTTAGATGACAAAGGAAGATTAACTGCAGCGTGACGCAGGCTCCCTTGCGCAATAGATAGCTCACGTTTCGCCCTTTACGATCTTTTACCACGTCCAGAGCACTTTCCGGCTAATGGGCCTTGTGCCGTGTTGAGTACTCGTAACCGTAAGACACGCTCGGCTTTCCGGTGGAGAGAGCTCCAAGAGTAATGAACTTGGGCCAACTTCTCTGATAGTTAATCTCTTTGGCCAAGATTCTCTCAATCAAATTTGGAATAAATTTGCTGAATAACTTTCTAATACATTATTCGGAACTACGTTAGAAAAATGATTTCTTGACTTGTATATATTTGGGGATGATGTGTGAGAAATGAATGAGCCCATTTTTAAATTTATTTTTAGTGGGATCCAAAGGATGTTTTATTGTTATTATTATTATCATCGTTGCTTTGCATTTTTCTCTTTTAGATATTAGCATGCTAATAGTCGAGGATGTATGAGAAACTGGTATTCAATTCATCTCTTTTGCTAAGACTTTCTATCAAACTTAGAATAAATATGTTGAATGGCTTTCATAAACAATACGCAGAATTACGTTATAAAAATGATTTCTTAACCTTTTATTTATTTGGGAATGATGTGTGAGAAATAAATGCGGCCATTTTTTAATTTATTTTTATTTAGATCCAAAGGAAGTTTTATTTATTTATTTTTTCACCGCTTTCTATTTTTCCCTTTAAGAAATTAGCATGATGCTCTATATAATTCCCTCTAATAGTCGAGGATGTATCAGAACCTCTTGGCCAAGATTCTCTCAATAAAACTTAGAATAAATGTGCTGAATGACTTTCCAATACATTAATCGGTAATACGTTAGAAAAATTATTTCTTGATCTCTTATTTATTTGGGGATGATGTGTGAGAAATGAATGAGGCTATTTTTTTTAATTTGTTTTTAAGTGAGATCCGAAGGAGGTTTTGCTTTTTTTTTTCATTGCTTTAATTTCTCTTTTCAAGAAATTAGCATGGTGAATTCCCTCCAGTAGTCGAAGATGTATGCGAAATTAGCATATAATGCATCTCTTGTGCGAAGACTCTCTATCAAATTTGAAACAAATATGCTAAATGTAATTCTAAAACATTACTCAAAATTACGCTACAAAAAGATTTCTTGATCTCTTATTTGTTTGTGGCTGATGTGTGAAGAATAACATAGTTATCTCATGTGAGGGCATTTTTAAATTAATTTTTAGCTCAATCCAAAAGCGGTTCTTTTTTTTTTCATTCCTTTCTACTTTTCCACTCTAATATTTGCGAATGGTTAATAAATGATCGTTATATTCAACATAATCTCCTCTAAAGGAGAATGTACGAGAAATTAGCACATAATACATCAGTTTGGTCTAGAGACCAAGACTCTTCAAACTTGGAATAAATGTGCAGATTAACTTTCTAATACATTATTATGGCTACGCTACAAACAGGTTTTTTGATCTCTTGTTTAGTTCTGGATATGTATGAGACCTGAATTGATGCCTTTTTTTATGTAATTTTCAGCGAGATAAAAAAAGTTTTGATCCTCCCTTTTCCTCCTCTAATATTTGGGGATGTATAAGAAATAGATAATTACTAGTTTTCAGTCATTTTTGAATTTTACTTCAGGAGTAGAAGAGTTTGACTACTCAACTTCCCCACAAGAGTTCTTGAATTTAACGCACACTGGTGAATTATTGGTGTACTAGTGGGCAGAATTTTTTTTCCCTTCTGTTACATTAGGGGGTATAAGCGAAATGTGATAATCATCCAACTCTCAGTCATTTCTTGATTGGCTTTTAGCTACGACCAATGGAGGCTTTTTTCCTCTAAGCTAAAAATACTTTTTAAACTACATTTCAACTAGAACAGAAGAATGTTTTTCCTCTTCTTTGGTAATGTGAGAGAAATGGCATAATGATCCGACTCTCCACCAATTTCTAAATTAATTTGGAAGAGGTTCTTTCCAATCTCCTCTAGTACTTGAGAATGTGTGAGAATTGAGAAAATAGCCTAATTCCATTCATTTTCAAATCGTTTTTCACCTAACACCAATTGAAGTTTTCCCCCGTACCCATAGATTAAGGGGTGTGTACGAAATAAGATAATCCAAGGATTTCCAGCCATTTCCGAATTGATTTTCTGCCAGAACCTCGAGAGATTTTCGTTTTCACTACAAGTATTTGAGGATGTGTAATAAGATAATCATTCGATTCACAGCCATTTTTAAATTGTATTTAAGCAGGAAACAATGAATGTTTTCTTCACCTCTATAACTGGGGATGTACACCGATTAAATTCCAAATCTTTAGTATTTAACTCTGTAAACCAACTCGAAGGTCTCCGGGCTTGCTTTAACAGTGTTAACAAAGTCTGTATTCTGGAATTCATCTGCCTTGCATGCATTGTATTTTTCAAAACTACAATTTGAAAGCAGTGAAAGCATATTAGATTGTATGAAAAGTAACAAAAAGAAAATGCCACTGCATTCCCCATTGCAATGAGATATTTTTCATATTCATTACAAAAGTTTAACTCGAATATTATTTACAAAAGCTAAATAATAGAAAATACTCCCATTTTACCCATACTAGTGATTTTCCGATATCAGAAAAATAAAATAAATATCTTCAAATATTCTTATTAAAAGACAGTGGCTATGAGAAATTGATACTCTATTTCCCACTGCAATGAGATTCTGATTGCGAACGAAAAATAAAATTTATAAACTAATCATCTTAAAAGACGTTTGAACAAGAGAAAACACCACCACATTTCCCATCTCAGTGTGATTTTAATTTCAGTTTAAAAATAAAAAAAATAAAAATAAACTTATTTAAAGACGTTAAATAAGAGAAAATAGCACCAACTTATGATATTTTTGTTTCAGGAAAAATAGCTTTCAAATTTTGAAGTTAACGCTGACATATGGTGGATATCTCCTGGTGCTTCTCAAAGACTGGTCCTCCCAGTTCCTAGACCCACGGTGGCCACTTGGTAGATTTTCGAGGTACAGAAAATTGTCAGTACTAATGTCGTATGATTATGCGGCTTTTAAAAGACCAGGGCGGTCATTCCAAGCTCGTCAGCTTGCGAGATCGAGATTTTTGCTCACGTGATCGGTTGTGATGTAGAAATGTCGCAAAGTAGTATTCTAATCTACTCGAACTTAACTTGCGGCTAGGTTCGAGTAGATTAGAATACAACTTTGCGACATTTCTATGTCCCAACCGATTACGTGAGCGAAAATCTCGATCTCGCAAGCTGACGAGCTTGGAATGACCGTCCAGTAGTTTATTCGATTGGCTTTGAATGCCTTAGGCAAAATTAAATCTTTAGTGCAGCTTCGCATAGAAGAGAGCCCAGGTGCTTCCACCTGGTGGAAACTTGACGTCAAAATGATCTGTGCAAATGATCATCCGCGCCTAATTGGTGACACAGAGGAGAGACTGGATGCCATATAGGGGATCGCACTAGGTCTGCAAAAGGCTAAGGTGCCTACCGTGCCGTTCGAAAGGGAAGGAGGAGATGTTATTTCAAAAGTAATTTCACGTGTTACATTATGATTAATATTAGTTGAACAACGTGCAACAGCCATTTATATAACCATAGAATGTTGCTTTAAACAAACCTATCCCCTTCCAAGGGTGTTTATTATTGAGGACGCATAATTCAATAGTTACGGAAAAATGAAGCAAAAAGTAAAAACCACCGAACAGAAGACATAAAACATCTAAAACAGCTTACTCCCTAAAAATGCAAATGCCCTAGGTCTGCGCCATGACACCCCTTCCCTAGTACAATAATCAAATGACATAGTGAATGCCTGAATGCTTTAAATGCTTAAAATTACTTGTGCATTTTATTTATTACTTGTGTAAAATTAAATTTTAAATATTATATTGTTTAATACATTTTTGTGTTTGTACTACAAACTAAACCGATTAAATAACACTGCGGACAGTGCCTTTGGGCCCTCTTTAGTGTTGAATTGACTACTAACTCATGTTGAACTATAATCAAGAATTTCTTAATGTTTTGTTATTGACGTTTGTAATTTATGTTTTATAATTCACATTGTATGTTTTAACTTTATTTTATTTTTATTTTGCTTACTGTTTGTTATGTATGTGTGTTTTTGTTAATATATCTTATCTTATCTAAAAGAGAAATGTAAGTTGAAATTTCATTAACTGATATATAACGTATTCCTGCTATTAAGTTTACAAAAATGTGATTTTAGCAATACAAATATGCATGAAACTATAAGAAAGTACCGAAATATGTATTTCTTAAAACAATTATTGAGCAATCACGAATTGATTATATCCTGTTATTCTATTTTTTTAAATACCATAAAAAGGAGGACAAGTTTTAGCTTGCTCTTTTATACTTATGAAGAGGACAAATTTTGGTCGCCATGGTGGCAAGTTGTTTGCGTTCATTCAAGGCTTAACTCAAACATAAAATTTAACTCTGCAAACTCCACTGTCCACCGGCCTCCGCGAGCGGGGCCACTCCTGAAAGGTGGCGTCTATGCCGTACACACAAACGCACACGACTTCACACATACAGTTTGACCACGAATTATATGTAATTTGGCAATCGGCCAACTTAAGACGATTCCATCTGAATAAATCTAGCAGGGGTGAAAGCAGAATAGCGATGCGATTTTGATGCACGCGTTTTATAATGCCACTAGCACCTTATTAATTTATTGCATTCTCTAAAGTAAAATGAGAGGAAACTAAGTTTCTGTGGAAACAATAAAAAGAAAAGAAAATGCTTTTCATTTCGTCCGTAAATGTAAAAACGAAAGGGTAATACCAAAATTATGTTCTAAAATTATAAATCAATTACTTTTTGGAATGAGAATATAGATTGAATATAGTTTTCACTGCAATATTTTAGAAAAAAAAATTGCCGTGAACAAATTGGCATTTTTGCAAAACATCGCACATCTGTAACTACCACCCCTGTAAACTAATAGATGCGTCCATTTCTGCCTATAAATCTGATGTTTGCTTTTCCATATTATCGGTGGCCAGATAGTACTAAACACACGTGAACAGAGACACGCTTACACAAACACACGCCTACACAAACATACGCCTAACACACACACTCGTGATTGCGGAAAACATAATTTGAATTCAAGAAGTCAAAAATTCAAACGTTCTCCCCCCCCCCCCCCCATATTTTCTTCGATATCTATATTTCTAATATAAAAAACCCCATAGTTATTGATAGCATATCTCTTTTTCAAAAAAAAGTCATCAAAACTATTGAATTCCGAACAGAAAACTTGAAAGACGGTAAATTTCGGTAAAGAAATATTGTCACGTCTTTCGAAAAATAAGTAATACTGAGAAATTTTGTTTCTTTTGTCCACGGACAGGACAAGGGTTTATTTTACAATCGTGACTTTCTGGATTAAAACTATGAATTTCCCGCTCAGTTTCCCCCTTTTGTCGGTCGATTATTTTGATTTCAAGGCTTTTTAGCTTAAAGGGCGAACGTTTTTCTTCGCGTCATTTGCAGTTTTATTTTCATAAATATTTGAAGAAGTGGGAAATAAAACTTTTACTGTATCCTTCTCGTAGTCGGGTATGATAGTCTTCTTTAGCTTTCCGTGATGTTCCGTGTTTCCCTGAAAATAATATTCGATCTTATATTTAATGTTGCTGTAAAAGATATGACGATACTTGTTTTCATAGGTGGTCTTATGCTTTTCATGTACGATAATTAATATTTATTTATGCTGAAAAATGCTTGAATATCGGCTTTGCGAACAGTCAAACTTATTGTTCTTAAAGAACAATCCATTCATAGATTATCCGAAGGGGCACCAAACTTAAAATTTTAGGAAGACGAAAATTTTAATTTGTCGGATGGAACTCCAAATCTTGCCGGATGGAACTCCAAATCTTGCCGGATGGAACTCCAAATCTTGCCGAATGGAACTCCAAATTTTGCCGGATGGAACTCCAAATTTTGCCGGATGGAACTCCAAATTTTGCCGGATGGAACTCCAAATTTTGCCGGATGGAACTCCAAATTTTGCCGGATGGAACTCCAAATTTTGCCGGATGGAACTCCAAATTTTGCCGGATGGAACTCCAAATTTTGCCGAATGGAGCTCCAAATTTCACCGAATGATCATAATTTTTCCGAATGAAACTCCAAATTTCGCCGAATGATGATAATTTTCCCGAATGGGGAAAATTTTAAAGGTCAGCGTCAAGTAGGGCAAACCGGGAATTGTTTGTTGATTATGTTGCTGCTGCAATAACAGTTGATTTTTTTATTTTATTGAAGGTACTGAGATAATAAACAAAAAAAGACTCTTTCGTTCAAGGAAGAGGGAACAAGAGAAGCTTCGATGAATAATGAATATTTTCTACTAGCGAAACATTTATTTTATATATCTATAAATTTTAGTGACATGAAAAATAATGCTGAAGTATCTTAAGAGATCTTAGAGCACTGTACCATATAGCGTAAAATCATAACACCTGAGTGGCAATACGCGTCACTTTTTCAAGCACTTCGTGTTCTGTAGTAAAATGATACTTTATTATACGAAAAATAGACGATATTTATTCTCCTTTTTACTTCATGTTACTACAAAACACAAAAGAAATAGATAAAACCGCGCAACGTTCAGTGCTTCTAAATTACAAGGGAACAAATCGCGATCATAGTAAAAGCCAAATTCTTTGAGGGACAGTCCTTGTTATTGACGCCCTTGAAGTCACACACACACTTTATTAGATGTTCAGAGAAAGTTAGTATTTCTGTTACATCATAAGCGAGTTTCATTTACTGATATGCAAAGTGTGTCTTTTTTTCTAACGATTCTGTCGATAAAATCATAACTACTTACGTTAAGTACTAGAAGCAATGAATATGTTTATAGTTTTTTATCATTTGTATCCATTTTGGAAATTATCTACCAAACTTGAACAACAATTGCAGACAACGCACCACCCTGTTTTGAGGAAAGGCAGTGGTTACCGTGTCAGTAGTGCTAACAATTTCCTATTAAAAAAAAACTAGCAAAATGATAAAGCATTTTATTTCCATTTTAAGCTTAGATAATTATCGACTTTAATCTGCTTACTCTGTTTAAAATATATTTTAAAATTACGATGCATATTCCTTTCCATATCATTAAGATATCATGAAAAGCTAAAATAATACAGTTACTAAAAGTTCTAGAAACTAACTGTCGCAAAGTTTGCTAAATGAGAAATTACGACCAACACGTCTTCGTAAGACACTAAACTAAACCACGCCCTATTTCCCAAAAGTGTAGTTTCGGGAAAGTAATTAAAAGATCTTGCAATTTTCTGGAGCAGACATGCAAGATTATTGTATTGGAAAAATTTAAAAGTTTGTTATTAATCACACTGAAACGGACAACATGTTTTAATATAGAGATTATTCTTTACTTCAGTACTTTACAGTAACATGAAGAATGTAAGCTTTAAGTATCGCTTTAAATGTAATGTTCCTTGTCGTTTGTGGTCTCGAACACAAAAGAAAACAAAATGTTCCACCTGTACACAAGAATACACATTTGCATCGTTCTAGAAATTTTGTTAAGCCTGTTTGGCTATTGTAAAAAAACAGTCGTAAACTTTGTACTGTGGAATAAGTAAAATAACACAGCGTGTATAAAGTACAAATAAAAGCATTTGAAAGAGAGTTAAAAATTTAGAAAACAACTGTTTGTGGACTATCGAATGCAAGCCCCTTCATCAATGTATAACGAGAGGAATGAATGGTTCACAATGCAAAATCAACGACAAATGAACGAAAAATGTATTTTTCGTTGATTGCAACAGTCAACTGGCAACAGGTAGATTCGTTTGAACCTTGTTTCTTTTTTTTTTAACTTTATTTAAAATTAGTTTCCAGAAATCACTACAAACTACTATTTTTTTGTATCGAACTACTCTACTTTTCTTAAAAAGTAGTGCGCTACACTACAAACTACTAAAAAATGTAGCAACTACAGTAGCCCCGCTACTTGTGCGGCGCTACTTCCAATCTCTGATCTGTCCATAATACAGGAACATAACGGGGTCCATTTTTCGTGAGACCCCCTAGCAATAGCAACGTGATAAACCCGCCCCTAAGAGAGAAAAACCGACAAGAGAAAAATTAGTAAAATATGTAGCAGAAAGAAAAAGGAACTTTAAACTTGAGAATGGAAGGCGCAATATAATGTAACCATATATTTTGAGGAAATATATTTCGAACTCACTGCTTTCCACTTTTGCTTTGAAAAAGAAATTTTTCTCATATTAGTACGAACTATTATAGTTTTTTTACTTCTTTTAAACAAACCTAAACTATAATCTCTCAATTTTTTAGTGTAACTACATGTTGAACCAGATTACGATAGTCCACCAAGGCTTTCAACTTAATCGGATTTCAAAGAGCAATTTGAAACACATTTGAGAGCTTTTTTTCCTTGAAATTTTCGATTAATATATTTTACCAATTTCATGTAAATGGGTTTTTATCACGCTATAGATCAAGTGCAAATAGTGGTTACGTGACTGGCAGTTACTTGTTACGTGCTTTGGGTTGGTATATTTTTGTATTTTCTTCTCACAGTAGTCATGCAATACATTTAGCTTAAACGTATTGTCATGCTATACATTTGACTTTGATGTATTGCAAATTGGTGTTGCCCCGGAACAAAGTAAATGTTTAATATTTAGGTTTCTATTTGCTCGACTGTTTTAAATGAAGAAAATACACCGCAGTCCTACAAAGCAGGTGTTATGCAGAAAGATTAATTAATCGAAGTTTTATTATGACGTAAAGTGAAACACAAATGGGTGATTCCACGATCAAGCGTGGGACTGTTTGGACAAAACTTTCCTTTACAGTTTCATACATATACAAATTAGTAATGGCATAGATACAAATTAGTAATGGCTAGGAGTTAAAATTTTGTTGACCAAGTTAAAGAATATTCAGTTAATTACCGCCCATTAGCCAGGGCTAAAGCAGAAATACATGAAATACACAGCCAGCTCAGTCATTTCCAGCCGAGGACTACAGTTTCGTGCTTATTAGCACTCATCAGCCCGGCATAGGAAAGTGACTGAGCTGGAGATGGAAAACCTCTTATGGAAGCCAAGAGGGTCAAACAAACAGGTAGCTAATGTAATTTACTGAATATACCATGCCTTGCCATCAATTTTCGAGTTGAACCGAACCATTGCTTCGGTCACTCGGCTGGTCTGTGCTAATTCTACATTAGCTACCGGTTTGTTTGGCCCTCTTGGCTTCCATAAGAGGTTTTCCATCTCCAGCTCAGTCACTTTCCTATGCCGGGCTGATGAGTGCTAATAAGCACGAAACTGCAGTCCTCGGCTGGAAATGACTGAGTTGGCGGTGTATTTCATGTATTTCTGCTTTAGCCCTGGCTAATGGGCGGTAATTTACTGAACATACCATGCCTTGCCATCAATCTTCGAGTTGAACCGAACCATTGCTTCGGTCACTCGTCTGGTCTGCTAATTCTATATTAGCTACCAGTTTGTTTGTCCCTCTTGGCTTCCATAAGAGGTTTTCCATCTCCAGCTCAGTCACTTTCCTATGCCGGGCTGATGAGTGCTAATAAGTACGAAACTGCAGTCCTCGGCTGGAAATGACTGAGCTGGCGGTGTATTTCAAGTTAAAGTATTTGACTCGTGTGAGTTGTTTAGCAAAAATAGTTTCCTAATTTATTTTTAATTGTTGAAGGTTACCTGTCACGCGTGAAACACACTTTTGGACATTAGCTATAGAGCTCTCGATCCTAACTATATATTTTTCGAATTTGTTGCTGCAAATCTGTTAAATATACACTTTGCTTTCCTACTACGTAGGCTGTTCAATAAGTAACAAGACTAATTTTACTGCCTCGAAACCACTCACCGGAATGTTAATTTCTGTTTCAGGAAAAATGTTTGTTGTCTTTATTAACAAAAGCTACCGATAGTTTGCGCGTACCGACTCATGTTCCTGAGTATCACGTTATTGAATTGAAACCTGTTGCCGGGCGCCTACAAGACGCAGCCAGTTGACAAAATGGAAGCGTCGTTGGAACAAAGTTAGGCGATTAAAGTTTGTTTTCGTCTGCAAAAATCAGCATAGCAGATCTTATATATGATCGTGAAGTTTTCAACGATGAAGCAATGTTTAGAGTCAGTAATTTTGCTGCCATAGAGCTTTTAAGGAAGGCAAAAATAAAAATATGGAAGATATTGAACGTGAGAGACAACCTTCAATGTCCATCACAGAGACAATGCTTAACACTGCTATTATCGTCAAGGAGAACCACAGAATTATTTTACATCAGTGATTTTTGGCTGTTTCCTTAACTTAAGGAACGGCAAACATTTGGAAAGCAACAAAGCATGTCTAAACTCTGCGGGGGCGGTTTTAAATAAGCTCTCACAAACTAAACGTTCACAAGTTTTTAAGAAGTGGACAGAACGTTGGAATAAAATAATTTAGTCCCGCAGAAGTAATTCTTAAAAAAACAATGTAAATTATGACGATTATAGTCGTTCTGTATTTTTTATAAATTTAGTTTTATTACTTATTGAACAGCCCTCGTAATTAGTTTTTAGAGTAAGTTTCAAAAAAAAGAAAAAGAAAAAAATATATTATTCCAAAGAAAATCAGACATTTTGTCTCACACGTGACAACTCTATATTTCGTGTCAAAAGTAACATTTAAAAAATTTAATAAGCAAATTTTTTTCTCCTAAGAAACCACACATTTTCGTGTGATTTCTTAGGCAAGAAAATGTTGTCTTTTACACGTTTTGAAATTAAATATAGATCTGTCAAGTGCTGCACAAAATGTCTGGTTTTTAGTGGAATGGCCCAAATAATTATTTTTTTATGAAAGAAAAGTCTGACAAAGATGATAACGTATTCTGTGGCTTTCGATCGACATTTAAATCATTCATCACATAACAGCAACTCGAAACCTAATAGATATTGTGACAATAGTAAACAACATGTATCAATCACAGAATATAATACTGATTGCTGACATGTGTTTCTTTGTTTTAAGGAATTTATTCAAAAAAAAAATGTTAACTTTAGGATGAAACGTCGTCCTCAAAAAGCTTTTCTCGAATCACTTTTCATCCTGAAGCTCACATTTCTTTGCACTGAAAAATGAGTTCCTTGATACCCGAAAGCTCATATCCAGGGGCGGATGCAGACTACCATTTTAGGTTAAAGGGCATGTTGAAGAAGCCCCCCTCCCATGAACGAACCTAAGGCATTGGGTACGAAGATTTTCTGAAACTGCTTGGATGTCAAAAAAGGAAACACCAAATTAGCCAGGATTAAGGCAGATACTAGGGCATAAACGTTATAAATTAATTTCATATGCAATGAAAAGTACAGTCGAGTCCCGACTTACGCGAGAGATGCGTTCCAAGACTCCTCGCGTAAGTTGAAATTTCGCGTTGTGAAAAAATATATGCATACAAATTTTTTAAAGCATACCAAATACTTTTAGGCACTTAAAAACACCCCTCAAACTGCTCTAAAGCATTCCTTAGCCATTACAGTTTCTTCCATGAAGAACTGAACTTTTACTGTATTTAAAAAATAAAAAACTGTTATTCAACATGAAATACTTAAGATGCACAAAATGAATGACCAATGGAAATAAAAGATATAAAATAAAACACGGTACGCACTGCATGCAATAAAATTAAAATGATGCACAGAATAGTACTGCACAGTAGATACAGTAGCAATATTTACGAGTTAAAAAATGAGGATACTAGTATGATTTATGCTCCAAGATCAGATCGTTATTCTTATCTAATACATTTTTAAATACGCTTCACCTTTTATTTAAAACGTTTCAATTTGCGGCTACATCTCCTCTACCTGATCTTTTTATTAATCCACAATGCAAGAGCTCACGTAGCTTACATTTTCATAATTTTTACTTTGCTAGACTGCTCTGCAAGCTTCAATATTGAAACTAAGTTCTAAACTTTTACGGACATCTTTTTGTTTTGACTTTTAATTGTACATATGGAAGATTCACTCATACTTATTGTCGCGTTATCTTCGACGTTTTGTAATTGTTCAAGCATATCGAGAATCTTAGCCTTTTTAATTTTTTTTTATCAGAAACTATATTTTTCTTCACATTTTCAAACTTTAGATAAAGGTGACACTAAGGTGCCATTAAGGTTATTTGATGCACTAGACTATTTTGGAGTGGGAACTTTGACTGTCAGTGATGCTCAAAGGGACGTAATAACATTCACGAAATCAATATTTAGTAGCCAATAACGAAGCTGATACTTCCTTATAAAAAAATTCATATTGTGGGCGAAAAATTCGCGTTAGCTATAAAATTCGTTACTCATGAAAAATTCGCGTTATAGCCATTTCGCGTAAGTCGGATCGCGTTGTAGCGGGAGTCGACTGTAGTAATATTTCAAATATATACTCTCCA